>NC_054741.1:4020000-4295000 GCF_018143015.1 Lytechinus variegatus | reverse complement strand
TGACCCTATTAACTAGTCATTTTTACTCATTTGTTTTAGAGTGTAAAACTGAAATGATGGGGTCTAAATCCCAATTTTTAGTTTCTCCTAAAAAGACGTTAACATCATACCGTGATTATAACATTTCCGTATTAATGACATTGAAAGGAATACGTGCTATTTAATCACTAAAATTTACATTGACTCTAAACCTACATTTCATTTTATTTGTTTCCCCAGCCAACCACCATCAATACTCGTTCTTTGATAGCATGCTGGCTGGCAGGCAACCCCGATGTGCAGCGGCTCTTTGTCACTGTGACCGTAACGCTGCCCTTTGCTTCTCCCGACATAGCAACAGTTACAACCTTAACTATGCATCTTACAAGGCCAAGAACAGTTGTTAGATTTGGCCAATTTGAGATTGAACATTCCATCCATTTTTTATATGATTTGCTGTGCCTTTTTCATTGCTCGTCCAACTTCATTACGAATTATTTTTTGTTAATTCGATGCAATCATCTGGCTGTTCCCAGAATAAAAAGAAAAGATGTATATTTATAATATATTAGATGGCTCAGAATGGCATAGCAGAGATATTTCAAGTTAGGGGCATGAATCGGAGATAAGAGCAATATTGGAACTCAGACGAGTGATCATCTTGCATAATATGCACAAAAGTAGTACGGTACGACATGTAAGTATTAGCTATATACTTCTGGGTAATTCGGCAGATATTGACGTTTTATGCAGCTCTGATACTTTTTAAAGTCAAAACATGCAGCCCAAAACATATTTTTTTAAATGCATAATAGAAACGTCGTCAATATAGTCAATGCTCATAGAATTGTCACTACACAATTTTTTTCGGCAATATAACATTATTTCAAGTTTATGATGAATGGTGCTTAGAGATATATATAAATCATATCAACAGGGATAATTATCAAACCTAAGCAAAATCCATAAGAGACGATAATTATCAAAACCATTGTCTTTCATCTATATTCAGCAATATTGCCTTACTTTCTACGTGAAATGTTTAAATCCACACATTTTCTCTGACGCTACTATGATTTAAAATATTAAGGTATAACCTTGATTGCTTTAATCACCCCACCAACTATTATGACATTAAGTCAGGATTATTGGGTTATTATAGAGTTCGGTACATGTATATATCTAACCGGTAGGGCCAATAATATTTGAATGCTATTTTCAAATTACATTTACAATATAGGTGGCCCAGCGGATTAGTCTCGGGACTTTAAAAAGGAGGGTCATGGGTTTGATTCTCAGCCATGGTGTAATTATTTCCTTCAACAAGAAATTGATCCGCAATGTGTTACACTCAACACAGGTAACACGGGTCGTGTGGTCCAGTGGTCAGAGCATTGAAATCATAATCGCAGGGTTGTGAGTTCGAATCCCCTCTCTGCCATCGTCTCCAATTGATAAAAAGGCTCGAGAGTGATATATGTTGTCCATTCGGTCAGCCACTATGACTGATTAACCTATACGTAAAATATTTCCTGTAGGGAATTGGTTGTATACCAGCTTGGCGTTTACCAGCAAAAAGCTGTTCTGCCGAGTTCCTGCGGGAGTTATCATAAAAAGAAACAGTAATTGGTTACCATTACCAGGTAGGAAGGAATTCCTCAAAAAAGCTGTGAGCACCGGCATCGGGGAAGCTATCAACACATTGAGGATACTGTGCAATACATTTGTAATGTAAATTCAATCTGTATAATATTCTCAAATTTAAAATTTGATATTTATTAATGGAGAAACTATTACGCAATCGTTTTATATTGTGTTAACCGGGGATAAAAAAAAATGTTTTTGCCTATATGTGCCGCATTTGCACATCATCCACATTGTTATTGATAAAAACTCATATTGCTCAGAATTTGTTTTTGTACCAAAGTTTACCAAATAAAACAACATTGTTATCATATCAAACGATTGTCGAGTCTGCTCTTATCGTATATTACACCTAATCCAGTAGTCACTAAAACTTAAACACTGCCATCTCTTGTTCGATCAAAGTTAGTGTCGTATGAGCGCGTACACCGCTTCGCCTTCTTCCTCTCCTCCTTCTTATTCGTCCCCTCCTCATTCTCCTCCACCTCCTCCCCTCTTCTTCTTCTTCTTCCCCTCCTCCCCCTCATTCTCCCCTTTCTCCTCCTGCTTCTACATTTTTATTAAATCTTCGTCCCCTTCTTTTCATGTTATTCCTCCTCTCTACCTCGTCCTTCTTTTTCCTGTTCCCCTTTAGCATGTTTAGCAATATTCGCTCTTCTGGAAAATCTGGCATTACCACTTAGGCCTATATCAGGTTTGACGGACAGGCCTAAATCATGACGATAAACAGAATATTATAACTGAAATAATAAGCAGCAGATAATGGAATACTTTATTTTTATTTTTAGTTATAAATTCTTTTGGAATCGAAACCAAGGTTGGGTATTCTTCGACTCCAGGGAAATGTTTACTTTCAAGCAATCATTTCTACACCGGAACTTAAAATAGTTGATGATCATCATGATCATGGTGGGTAGTCATTGAACTTGTTATTCTCTGTCCGGGGTCAAGATGTTCAGACTCACTCCTACAAATCACTTCTATTATTCTTTCTATCATCTCTCTCCCTAAGCTCGATGGAACACTTGAGCAAGTCGCATAACTCCCCTCTGACAAACCTAAATCATTCGACTATCAAACTCAAGTGGTAGGAGTAGATTCGTGAGAAAAATGTGGATGGCTCTACATCCATACTGTGTACACTCAATAAACATATTCTTTTTTTTTGTTCTTGGAATAAGAAGAATCAAAGAACCGGTAAATATTCAGACAATAGAGCCCTACTTTGATATTCTTATAATAAAGAAACAATAAATTACTCTCCTGACTACCTTATAATGTCCATAATCTAAACTATCATAATATTATTTTAAATTTCAGAATAGATACCCCCGCCCCCCGAATATAAACTGCAAACTTACATGCATTTGATAATTTTTTTTCATTTAACCATCATAGTATGCAATAAATAATGGTTATGTACTAGACAAACACCGAATAGTGAAGTTGAATACCCACCCCTCCCAACACACCACACACCTCCCCTCTGCGGCAGCGCCGGTATACAAAGTTTCAAGACGGCCTAAATAAGGCGCACATCAACTGAACTGGATAAATTATAGAGTTGCACATCTTCAGACTTATCTTTTTTTAAATTCTCCCTGTTCTTTTGACCCCCTGTTTTTCCTTACTTGAAAAATATTAGGGGTTGTCGCCCCCTGACCCCCACTTCCTGTGGTGCCGCCCCTGCCTTCACAAGTCCCCTACTATAATCTTGACGTTTCATCTCCGGAATCGTTAGCTCGTGAACCATGTGGTGCTGTCATTAATCTGAATTAGATGTTCTTAATTGATTGAATCAAAGGCCAGTCACGGAGGCGGGCAAAGCACCAACCGTACAATCACGCCGCAGCGGCATCTGAAAATGTCTGTAAAATTAATATTAATCTATACAATATCATCATTTTGCCTGGCAATGTGGCTGAGTTTTATAGGCACGAACAACGACTCGTAACTCCAAAATTTGCTCGAAAGCTTAGATGTAATTTTCGGGTACTGTTTCATGAAAAAAAACGGATATGTTTTTTTTAGGTAATACTTCTTTCTTTTTTCTTCCCGTTTTCTTTTCTACTTCTCTTCTCCTTTCCTAGCCCTTCTTATCTTTGTTTTGTATTTTGTGTATTGTATATATTTGTCCACAAGCGTATCCCGCCATAAGCATGTGCTTCTAGGGACATACGCCTTCCTCTTTACACATACGTTGTTTATATTTATATTCTTTATAGAAATTGACTTGAAGTGTATTCTTGTGAACAATAATGAAGTAACTTTGTAAAATGGAGGAAAATAAATGTTTATTTGAATTGAATTGAAAAAAAAAATTGTCATGCGACCAGTTGAGAACACCACAAATGGCGTTTCGTAACTGATCGCGAAAATGTTCGAACCATTCAAAAGTTTACAAGATCGATACAATAGCCTCGACTGATCTGATACGATCTTATACGTTCTGATACCATCAGTACGATAAATCCACGACCAACCTTTTCAATCTTGGTGTGAATCGTGACAGCGGGCACTGGGTATAAGGGTGGTCATGATGGTAGTTAGATGCTTCAATTTTTGAAATGTCTATTGTTTAGGCTACTTAGATTCTACAGCGAGCAAAGAAGCGTTCGTCTTTGGCGTGAACCTGAACGTCATCCTACAGTCTGCATGTTGACCAATTACAGGACAATATCTTTGGCACACCGTATACCTTTGCACCCCCTCCGATTTTCCTTATTTCACCTGTCCTCATCCCGACGTTTTTGGTAGAATGATAACTCCCTTTGACCGTATTATAATGACAACTTTATATAGATATTTATTTGTAAGGTGCTGAAAATGATATTTTCATCATCCATAATCGCTAGCGTCTATGGTATGGAACTCCCCTTTCCTCCTAATCAATGTCAAGCGCCTCTTTATGGCTTGTGCCCGGTCGGGCGATCGCGTAACCATGGTAACCTGACCATTAGTGAAAATAGCCAACTTAATTCCCGATGTTGGTTTTGCCTAGTTTACACGAACCTTTGTAATTTTTTAGTTTATCATTTTCACGAGACATCGGGTGAATTATTGGAACCAAAATTCACGGCCTACATTTGACTTAAAGCCTCTGGTAAATTTGACCCAAAATTTCGGGAATATGGTGTGTGCGGGGGGGGGGGCTTCCTCGAATGGTAATATGCGATTCCCCAAGCGGACGCGATAACCCGATGTGATGGCACAACCCTCTTTTTGATGTAATATCCGGAACAACTAATATTACCGACAAGATCCGGGAGATGTATTTTCATCACTTGCTTTAACTACATTCTAACTTTCTAAATATTTTAGGATCTAAAACCGGATTGGCAGATCTGGTTGCCAGATGATTAAATAATAGCATGTTCTCAAGTATCCGGGAGCATAAAAGCTGTGAAATAATAATGCTTAATAAATCATAATGACTGAAATTAATATAAAAACAGGATGTTCCCTTTTTAATGATAACGAGATGGATTGGTGATATTAAAATCGGAAGTTCATGTTTTGAGAAGGAAGGAGCTGAAATGAAGTTGATTTGGAAAAAAATCAATTTAAAGAAGCAAGCTGCCCGACTCCGTCAATGTTGACGAAATGAAGTAAGTAGTAACAATGTAACTTCCTGTAGAAACCAATGCGTCTGATTGCCGACTTTGAAATCTAATAAGATGAAGAGACAAAATAATATTTTTCTTTTCTTACTTCTTTTGTCACATGTAGGGCAGAATAGCATTGAGAATTACAATGGAATGGAATCTGAGATAAGGTGCGAAAAAATAAAATGAAAAACTCGTATACAGTATTATCTTTAATAGTCCGTTGGTACATTATTCTACAATTAATTTGAATTTTCGAAATAAAAACGAATATTGGTATTCTACTGTGCGCATGTATACAATTTTGCAACACTTGCATCCCCAAAAATCAAGAAAATAATTACGAAATTTAATATTTTTTGTCCGTCTAATCCTGTATCACTTTTCATACCCTATAGTATTATATTCTGAGGAGCTATAAAACTATATGATTTTTGAGGGGGGGGGGAGCTGGGATATATGAAATCCATCGGTCACGTGACCCGGATCCCCGTGGCTACGCCCTTGGTGACATTTCGTGTAAGGGGCGCCCCTGACCATTGGCCCTATTAATACGCCTTGAAGAATGCGTGATGAAATCGTTGGTTACCTTTTCTTGACAGCGGTCCGTGTTGGTCAGGTCAGACATGAGATTGGATTGCATCCCGGCGAAAAGGAACATAGTAGACGGGAGCTAATGAGGAAGATGACAGAAAGCATGTAGACAGGGGGTGACAGGGAAAAAAATAGATAGACGGATGGGGAGGTGGCCCGGGGGGGCCACTTCCATTCACGAGTGGATACCATGCGCGACCATGGGGTCTCGAAAAGCACCCTAAACACGTAATTTCCATATTCTGAAAATGCACCCCTTAACAAGTATTGGCGTGTGAAACCCTACCCTTAACAAGTATTGGAAACAAAACGATACTCTTGGCAAATATTCCCTGAAATGAACCCCTAACCAAGTACAGGAATGTTTTATTGTTACGGGTCCTTCGGTCGTCGGCTTTACCTTATTTGGTTTAGTACGACCCCACCTTCTACACCTCGCGCAAATTGGACTCTAAACACGTAGTGTTGGGGAAAAAAGGACATCCTTTATAAAACATTTTTATTTTGTTTTATCATCCCGCAAATTCGACCCTAAACACGTAATTTTCCTAGCGAAATAGATACCCTTTTTTCATTATTTTTGTGTTTTTGACACCCTTATCACGTTACGTACGTAACGTGCCCTATCGTGAAAAAGACATCCTTTTTACGTGTTTTTTTTTGGTCGCGCATGGTATCCACTCGTCAATGTAAGTGGCCCCCCGGGGGAGGTGGCCGGGAAAAGGATGAATACGGAATACAATTTATGAAATCATGAAAATATAAGCTCTGAATGGGATGTAAGAGCAAGAGAGAGAGAGATTTGGGGGATGGGTTTATAAATATTCCGGGAAGGAAATATGATGAAAGAGGGAGAAAGAGAAAGAACCAGAAAGGGATAGACCGAACACTGCCGTAGGAGAAGTTTCACAATTAGGTGGGCAAGATTAAATATGGATAGGGTATGTCATTCACCCATAAAGAAGAAGTTTAAATTATTTGTATGCAGTATAGCGTAGCGATCAAGCGAGAATTTCTTTTCATTTTTAAAAGGAAAACATAGGATAGGCGGTATAAAAATATCGTTAGGAATTGAAGTCATTGCAGTCGACACAGCGAAAGGAATTTGCGAGATTTGTTTTACATCAGGGGAAAATCAATTGCATGTCTGGTATACCATACGTAATAATAATAATTGTTATAGCGCTTTATTAATCTACGACTGTAATCGAATCGCCACCTAATCCTTTATGATCCCCTCCTTGATATAAATTTAATATGTGTATACTTTATACAATGTACTCTCCTTTTAAACGCCCTTTCCATGATTATGCTGGAAGTAATGAATAAAATCAATACACACAGAATTAGGTACACCCTTCCATGGTCAGTGCGTGCTCTTTGGCCGTGTTGAGTACGTTATCCAACCCTCCATACAAGCAGTCATTTTATAATTACCTCGTCGGCTGACCATGGGTCATTTTGCATTCATGACATGCCAGAAAGAGGCGACTAATGTCGACCGGAGCGTGCTCCAAAGGAAGCAGTGGTGAAATTAAGCAGGAGGTGAGGGTTTTTTTTGGCGGGGGGGGGGGGGTGTGGGGTGGCTATGGAATTTACAAGTCTGTTCGAAAAATGATATAACTCAGCAGGGACCTAATCTATTGTTACTGGGGTGCTGAGCATTGTCACAGCACCCCCAGTAACAATAGATAATTCTCCGTGTATAGGTCCATGAAAATCAGAAAGAGGGCACGATTTTTTTTTTATAATATACCGATTCTTGGGAATACACCATTGGCAAACAAAAAATACAAAAGCAAAAAAACAACAACAACAAAAAAAGTAAAAAGTGTCAAAGATCACCGCCTTTTCATGGATGAACTTCCGTACAAGCCCCCCCCCCCCCATACAGGAATAATCAAAATTTTGTCCGGGGATGGTGGGGGGGGGGGGGCTCGATCTGTCCCTGTACTCCTTACCTATGCTAGTGAGATACACCACAACCGGACACTTGACATTTAAGCTTGACATCTTCATGGTCACTAATTGATAAGTGCCTAGACGACATTCATTCCACAACGTGCATCTGAATACAAGGTACAGGTCCAGAGAAGGGATTATTTTTAGGAACAATTAAAATGACATTTCATCTTGAATTTTGTTACATATATGTATATATATATATATATATACAATACATGTATATATATATATATAGGGCTGGCGTTCACTGTATTCTTTTCTCTATAGGCCATTACCCAACTTTTTAGGGCGGGGTTGGTCCGAATGGGAGCTGAAAAGGTATACCTTTCAATATTATTACAAAAAAATAGTTCTTTGAATATGATGTTATTTTATTTCAAAAATTCATTTTAAAATGTAGCGTGAACGAAGATAATGAACCTCTTTTACAAAAAAAATAATTTCCCAAACATGCAAATCAAAGATGTACAATCAATCCTCTCAAAATTAGTGCAAGAGTAGATTGAATATTCCTTACCTAACTCACTAAGGATCCATGGCCCTGGGAAGTGGGAGTGCTGGGGTACTAAAGCACCCCCATTTTTCCCCCTTGGGGGTGCTGCGTGTACATGTATATTATTCTCCATAGGTAGCATCCCCTGGAATTCGGATAGGTGTTAAAATTGGAGAAATGCAACGAAAAGTCCTACATTTTATAGTGAGGCCATTTTGTTTTGTGGGTTTTTTGTCTAGTCAAATTTGGACCAAAATAACCAATATTTTGTAGTGAAAAAATACATCCCCCCTCCATTTGTCAAATTTCTCGGAACCTAAATACCTTTCATTTTGTAACGAAACCTTATTGGACCTGGTCAGTCCAGCCTGATTCATTCGGGGAAAACCCGACCATCTTCGGGGTCATCCCAGGACTAGGTCAGGCAGTCAGCCCACCTTCCTTTTTATATTACACAAAAACAATACAACATAACATACACAATGACCAATCGTTAAGGTTTAAAGGGCTCGGGATGTGCATCGAACCTTTTTGTTTTAATTAAGAAAATGTCGAAAAGGTCATGTTTCCAGATTCAATATTGATGAAATTTTCAGCGTTATTCTTGTTAGAGTTTTCTCTCTTCATGAAAATTTGTTGCAGGGTTAAACTTCCCTTTTGAGTTGACAAATCAGCAGTGGGAATCGTGATCCGTGTTTTGGAAGGTAGAGCAGTCATCGTGATCAAAACAGACTTCCTTTTCATTTAGTTATACCACTAATATCCAGGTATTAATCCTAACAACGTACGGTTGACGCTATGCGTTTGGATACCTCAGAGTCTATCGCCTATGCACATCAGCTGTTTTCATCAGATAGCGAGAAATTATACACTGGTTAATAGCTGCGCGTTGCTATGGTAACGGGATCATCCTCATAATAGGTACGCTTGTTACGCTACACATTTCATGCGAGAGGACTGGGGTGTCTGTAAAGCACAAGCGCTACAAAGCTGCATTTTTGTTTAATTAGATTACAGTTTTTATCTTTAGATTCCGGTTATTGATTGGTAAACAATAAGTTGTGTTTAGAAACAACGGTATTTAGGTGCCCTCGCAAATATGATTATTATCATAATCAATATCACTCTTCCCCATTTCTATTCAAAATGGAAATTTACAAAATAGAAGAAATTGTTTTGTAACTTTTGCTCGTTATAGAGGCTTAATTGTATCGTTAAAAGCAACAAGAAAATGACTGATGAAATATAAAAATACGCACTTTCTTATATTTCTGGTATGCTATGGAACGCCGGTAAAGAAATCTGATTACTATATAAATTATAAGTAAAAAAAATGATAATAAAAAATGGTCATTGACAGCGGATCAATGGTCATTGACAGCGTTATTCAAGCAAAATTCGATAACATTAATTGTTCCCTCATGTCATGGGCTTTATATATCCAGCATTTCAATTTTCCACAAGTGCTCGTATATAGGACTCAAAAGGGCTCCTTCGGAGTCGAACAAACAGGCTAGGTTACGGTAAATTAAGGTAAAAGGGCTTTTAGCAATCGGAACGTGACGGGAATCTTTGAAGATTTTATGGCAGAAAGAAGAGTCGTTCGCAAACAGACCGTGTTTGGATGGGAACGTTATCACATTGGAAATAGTTTCTGATTGCCATGGCCTGTAGACCGAAACATGATTGGAGACCTTGCATGTATTTTAAGTATCTTTCTCATGTGTGTGTGTGTGTGTGCGGGGGGGGCTTCAACCCCACCCCAAAAAATGTGTTTAATAATTGTTAAATCACTACCTGATTTTTTTCAACGTCATATTATTGTTTCAAAATTCCTTGAATATAAGACATATAATATGTTTGATTTGACAAGCTTACATTTCAAAAGGGTCCACACCTTCATTATATTAATGATTCAATCTTTAGCAAATACACGCTTTGCTCGTTTTGTTTTAAAGGGTACATTTCAAATAATAACCAATGCACAGTTACCAAAACAAGTCCACTGTCAACCAATCAAATCAAGTGATTTCGGTAGCTTAAAAATGTTACTACAAATTCGTTATTGTTTTTTTAATCGGTCCCCTGTATCACTTCGACATAAGTCAAAGTCAGCCGCCTCAAAATTATTATTGTTATAATACTGCCAATATAATGTTGATCCTACACCATCACCAACATCATACTTCAATGGAAACCACTGACGTGTAAATTGAGGGAAGGGGCTTGGGGCCATGGACCCCCGAAAATGTTCACGACCAAGAAAAAAAATTAGGAAAAGGAAAGAAAGGAAATAAGTAAAATGCATTAAATTTTTCAAAATGATAACAAATTCTCTAAGTTAAAAACGTTTTTTTTGTATTCAAGAGATCAAACATTTTGCTCGCAGCTTTTTCGAATTTTTGCCTGATGTCTGGCCCCTCAAATCTTTCGACTCAATTACGCTTCGGATGAAAACACCGGGAGCCCGTTGCAGAAAGAGTTGCAGTCAATCGCAACTCTAAAACTCATGCGAAACTTGATTTTCAACCAATCAACAGCGCGCATTTGGGACTTGCGATTGATTTTTTGACTTGCGTTTAAACGCAACTCTTTCTGCAACGGACCCCCGATCTACTGTAGATGTGGACTTATTCTCACCAACGATATGTAAACGGTGTCGTGCAACCTGTCCCGGAGTATTTCAAACGTATGCGTGGCTCTAATGGAAAAGGGCCTCTACATTCAGTCGACCTTCAAGGTTTGAAGGAGTCTCTATTGTGACGTTGACACCACCATGACCACGGACAAGCGTTTCAGATGGGCTTGAGAGCTTATACGATCGAACTGAGAGCTGGTGCACTCAAGCAGACGACATGCGATATTCACTGACGATCTCTTGGTCTGCTATCGATATTCTTTGGTTCGGTGAAAAAACACTGAATTGGCCCTTGAGTGTGCCATTCAGAGAGATGTTTTGCATTGCCCTTCATGGAAGAGCAACATGGTTGCACGTAGGCAAAGATTTTAAAGACCTCGACAGGACAGGGTAGTAGGGCATGCGCTTTTGATATCTAGGTGAAAATACAATTGCGTTATGAGTTTCCCTTCTTAGTTTATGAATGCTATAAATCTTAAAGTTGCTGAATAGCTAACAGATAAGATGAATTAAAAAGCAAAGTGTCAGCGAACCTTTGTTCCGATGTGGAGTTAATTCACAGATAGAAATAAATCTTTCAATCAAAGCTCTGACTTCATATTAAAAAAAAGCAACGTTTCTAAAAGTGCTGGCCCTGCATGGTAAAAGTAAATTCTGAATGTAACTAAACAGATCACAACTTTTCAAAAAGAGAAATAAAAAATAAAAACGTGTAAAAGTAACACCTGGAATTATGGGAAGTTGAGTTTCAAAGAAAAAAAGTTGAGTTTCAAAGAAGATAATGTGTGGTGATGGTTTTGGAAAGAAAAACAAACTGTGAGCAATCATGCATCTTAGATGGTGGGCGATCCGCAAAGAAAAGCATTGATAGACAAAATGGCGACATGGGGAAAACAGCAATGAAGTGTTTTTTATTGTTTAAACAAAGACGTTGGGTGGAAATTATCCAACCATTGCGGAAAGTACCTATCAGTATGATCATAACCAGAAACTTCGCTTAAACAGTTTTGTGAAACATGTTAAAATCCGAAACCCATTCGGATTGGGAGTGTTTAAACATGAGACTTGATGGACAGTACTCGAGTGAGAGACGGAAAGCTCTTTCCTCGTCTTATAAACACAAATTGAAACGGGGGAGACGTCTGTGGTCTGTTTTTATCAGGATCAATCAATTCAATGCAAAGAACGTAAACAGCACGAATAAGATGGATAGCAGATACTCATCTAGGGTATTACCCACATCCGTGTTAACCAAATTTCATCCCAAATCACAAGACAATAGTCATCAAATCTGCAATTTTAACATGTTTTTGGCGTGTTTGGTAAATGCAATTTAATCACAATCATAATACCATAGTCTTCAGTAGAGCATGGGCTGTAGGGAAAACGGACATCTAAAATGACGGACTCTTCAAGCGGTATTGCTGTGGCCTTTATAATACAGAGCGATAAAATCTAACCGGTTGTTAATCAGCCTGGTTAATCACCATTATTTTTTTTCTAATACAGGCTGGTTAGTCTCCAATAGATTATTTACAATCACTATTTTGAGCTTTCCTAGCGATCATGTACAAAAACCCTATTATGTTGAGCATGGTTCATGATATATCGTCAGTATCCCACTTCATGGTTATTGGTTTTTGAAACGCAATATAGCTAATGAAATCAAAATCAAGAATGTGAAAACCTTGATGATAAATTATTATGAACTGATTTGGAAATAACTAAATGTCGAAGCATATTTTAATTTGCTCTTTATAGGAGCAGGGAGGCGGGGGTTGGTTGGGGATGTATTTGTAAAGCCGTGATTTATTTTACCCAAGCCATTTTGTATGGTCGAAATAAATCAGGAGCTCACCACAAAAACCATTTCCATGATTGTGGTGTTAGAAATAATCGAGGAAATCCTTTCGGGCTTATGAAGGTCTTTAGAATGTATTATAATTACCGTAGGTAAATCGTACTGGATGCCTTTCCCTAAACAATATTTATCCCGGTCTGTATCGTTTAGATTTAGTGTGTTATCACTGGTTAAAACTTTTTTTTCGAATTGTTTGCTTTTTTCACATCATCAATGACATAACATAACCTCTAATAAAGAGGAACAATATAATGATGATTCCGAAGAAAAAAGACCATTTTGCTTCAATGCTTCAATTTATTCATTACGTACAAATAAAACATTAAAAGGCATCATTTCAGTTCCATATTTCCACTTTAAGAAATATAATTTAATTGCAAAGGGCCCCCCTAACATTAGAATAGAAGTCTGTCTTTTAATTGCAGATAAATCACCGAAATACTAAAAATGCAGGAAGTAAGAAAACGCTTTGGGATTTAATTTCTACTTTTCATCTTCAGATGATTTTTAAACGTGGTACATGATTATATCAACGTTTTCATTTTTTGAAAGTTCTCATTTTTATTCGTTTGCCCCCCCGGTTAATATATATCGTATTATTTTTAGAATGATAGATTTCCACCGCCCGAGTCGCGGAAATCCCGAACGGACGACTTAACCATGGAGATACTCACCATGCTAACGGATGGCTTAACCATGCTAATCATGTTATTATTATGTCAGTGCATTCGGCATGTTGGGTGTGAGGATCTCATAATCAAGATGATCGAAAGATTGATAATCTATTTTTGATCAATGGAAATGTAACTGGTGAGGATTCGCTTTCCGGGTCTTCGATTCAGTGTAGATCAGGGAGGTTGTTCGTGTTTGTAAGAGGGGGATTAATGAGCCCCCACCCCACCCATGATTAATTCCCACCACCCTTGTCGTTTGGACTTATTGGAATGTTTCATCATGGTGTGACGATCGCATAACAAGCAATTAGTATCGGGATCATGACGGGTATGCATGTTACAATTATTAATCCAGATCGATTGAAACTAAGTTGTTTTCAGGATTAAACATTGCTGCTGGGAAGTGTAGCGAGTTGGTATCAATCTCAAATTCGATTTGTGACCGATTTCTCAATCAATCACTGATATTCACGAGACGAAGCCTTGAATAGATATAGACACCTGAACTTAGTTATTGGCCCGTATTCTGAAGTCAGGTTTAACTTAGACTCAGGTTTAAAGTAGTAGTTTAAGTACGGGAAGCCAAACGTATCAATTTTTTTTTTAGTTGAACGTTTCTTATGTTTACTCCGCTCTTTCCTGATTCATCGTTGATGAAGACAATCATCTATTCACAGTGGCTGACCGCGACCCAGAGGAGACAAAGCACTGCGGGGGGCACAGCATTGTTCCCAGACAATGCAGTGCCCCCCCCCAATGCTTTGTCTCCTCCGGGTCACGGTCCGCTACTGTCTATTCATACTTCCAAGACAATTATGAATGATTTGAGAGCCAAATGAGCTGAAATATGATATCTTTACCCTTATTGATTTATGTAACAATTGGCTTTCCATACTTAAACCACAGCTTTATAAACCTGAGTTTAAGTTAAACCTGCTATCAGAAAAAGGGCCATTATATTTAAAATTATGAAAACCATGGATATCAGGGACAATACATAGATTATTTTGATTTCATATCAGATTATAACTCCGATACTATAGAAGCTAGTTAAACAATAATAGACAGTTTTCTTCCTCCAAGAATTTCCAGGTATTGATATTGTTAAATTATTAGACTATGCTGCATTTAAACAGCATACACCTGTCCATCCAAAATTAACAAAATAACTTTCGGTCAGTTCTCATCCATCATGTTAATTGCAAAAACGAGTAACAATAAAATCCATAGCATTTAATATTTCATTTTGATCAACCTAATATGTTTAGGAAGGTCCATGTGGATAAATTTGTCAGACTGGCGATCACGATATTAGACATGCTTGGGTATATTGTTACCTCAGCGTTGATCGAGGGCGCCATTATTTTGTCAGCCTTTCTGTACAGCTATTGCTGATAATTTGTCACGGATCATGTTCGTCACATCGATAGATACATCTGGAAATGAACATGGACGATTTCACGTTTTGATTGCGGTGGAAGGGCAAGGCTGTTTGGGTCGTATTCATGAGCGCCGATGCTGGAATGGGTAATATGATTTTAGAATGTCAGGAGATGATGCTTGCGGCGTATGATTTACGGAAGACAGACCCTAAGGGGGGAATTTCGCTACATGGATTCGATTGTCGGTTCAAGCGAAGGCATGTCATTCAATCGTTTTCATATCGATGTTCGATTCATTACCATCACTATCCTTCCGCCTTTCATTTCTTCCAACCAAAATCAATATTGTACCAGTGATCTTGTGGAAATGTAAAAGCAAAGTAATTCACTTTCAGATCTCACGTCTTAGATTCGTTCAAGACACACTAAAGATATACATCATGTCTTTTTAACATGTTTAAGAATGATGTTGCTATTACAGTAAGCCTTCCATAAGATTAGATATATTTTAAATCGAATATGTCATGTCAACTGTAGGTCTCAATAACTGCACAAACACGGTATAAGCCAATTAAAGGTTTAAAACACCGGACAGATGATCATTAATGAAACTATTTGAAATAATTTCAACATGTCGAGAAATTACCTTTTTACTTATAATTATGTTGGAACTTCATATTTCGCTCATGTGCACGCATCTCACGCAAAGGGTTCACTGGATCATCATTCTTAGGAACTGTCAAGAGTAGTAATGCTCGTGGCACATTGGACCTCCTGCACAGCTGAAGATATCTTTCTAGGAGAGGATTATTCTGAAGAAGAGGGTCTCGTAGTAATACTAACATAGGCGGATCCGGGGGGTAAGGAGCCCACCCCCAATGGCGGAGCAAAAAGGGGGGAAAGAAAAAAAGAAAAAGAAGAGGAAAAAGAGTTGAGAAAAAAGGGAAACAAAAGAGGAGGAAGACGAAAGAATGAAATAAGATGAGGGGATGTCTTGGAAATAAAATAAAAAATATTTCATGCCGCTAATTCACTAAATAAAATTTCATGAGAAATATATTTTACTCAATTGAAATGAAACTATTTGAAATAATTTCAACATGTCGGGAAATTACCTTTTTACTTATAATATGTTGGAACTTCATATTTCGCTCATGTGCACGCATCTCACGCAAAGGGTTCACTGGATCATCATTCTTAGGAACTGTCAAGAGTAGTAATGCTCGTGGCACATTGGACCTCCTGCACAGCTGAAGATATCTTTCTAGGAGAGGATTATTCTGAAGAAGAGGGTCTCGTAGTAATACTAATATAGGCGGATCCGGGGGGTAAGGAGCCCACCCCCCAATGGCGGAGCAAAAAGGGGGGAAAGAAAAAAAGAAAAAGAAGAGGAAAAAGAGTTGAGAAAAAAGGGAAACAAAAGAGGAGGAAGACGGAAGAATGAAATAAGATGAGGTGATAGTCTTGGAAATAAAATAAAAAATCTTTCATGCCGCTAATTCACAAAATAAAATCCTTGCTCGGGCTTCGCGCTCGCACTAGCTTTTAGGTGATTCATTAAATATTGAGCTTAAGATATCAAATTTTGAAGTCGATATATAAAAAACATATTTCAGCTCGGAAATCGAACTTTCCATATTTTGTTCGATTTACAAATTGATTTATAAAAGTGCTCTGTAAAAAATTATGTTATATGATCTGAATATTAACATTTTCATTAAATTAAATTAAAATTTGTTAAAATTAATATTTTAACAAATATTTAAAGCTCACGCTTTTTGCTTGCTTATTGATTTTCATGATAAAAAAGGTATTTCGAATGCAGATTCTAGGTCAAAGTCTGAATCACGCACTTTTTGAATAAGGCTTATAGGATTATTATACATTTATGTTGATTTATAAGAATAAAGCTTAGAAGTGACTTTTAGGACTACCCATTCAAAGAAACAAATACAAAAATCAACTTCGAGCGGCCGATTGGGAAAATGTGGCTGAAAAAAATTCAGCCCCTCCCCCCCCCCCATTGGCGAAGGCTGGATCCGCCCCGATATACTAAATGTATCCAATATACCTTGACCTTCTTGGACCGTCAAGGACGAATTCTGGAGGCGCCGAGATTCAACATGTCACATTCTTACAGGTCATGATCATGAAATTAGATCGGAGATGTATTCGCAACTGATGATGGTAATCGGACCAGTGATGACCGCTTCCGTCAACCTGTCTTTCGATGTTGGAATCATCCGATGTTTGGCAAAGGTTATTAGGACGTTTTACGAATGAAGCAAGATGTCAAGAATCAATTTTTCAAACGTCCCAAATCGCCCTCACCTATCAAGATGTTGCATATTGTGTGCATATCTAATTGGGGCATTGGGACATGCTCTTTCTGGGATACAGAACTATCCATTGATTCTTTGGAGGAGAAAGAGAAGACATCATTTTCCATGAATGATGACTAGAAATATGTATCCTACACGGTTTCCGTCATGTTCACATATTCAGCACAATTATATTATTGTCTTCATCGCTCAAGCTTAAAGTTCCATTCATCCATGATATACTTGCCCCCCCCCATGCCTCATGCTGAAGCCCCGGCCAGTGGCATATGCTTATCACGGAAAACAGCGAGTGGACGACGGGGTAAAATTAAGATTCTCTTCCATGTATTCCAGTATCTGATGCTAAGGGAAGCAGTAAAATCCTCACTCTTCCAACATAAAGATACCACTGAGTAGATTGTTTTCAATTGAAATTGAAATAGAAAAAAAAATTGAAATTGTTGGGTTGTGCACTCCCATGTATCCCCCTCATCCAATTTCTCGCCACAGTTGAAATCACAGGCGTATGGTAAGCCGGTACAGTATCATGATCAAAGGATATTGAATGTCTGTTGCTCTCTCAGCTTCTGATGAAGTGCTCTTTCATGGTGAGACTTTACATATGAAAGAGAGAATGTTGTTGGAATTTAGACCAGCATTATGTGTTATGACAAAGAGATGATACCACAGATCACGCTCGCTTTGATTGGTATGCGTGGGTGCGATGACCAACCCTGTTTATTTACCAGTCAAGTTTGTCATGTTCGGGTGACATTTTGTTACCGACTGGTCTGTGGTGCAAATCGATATGTCACGTTAAAACAACTTCCCATGCAATCTTAAACTTCTGACTCCATATTTGTTGAGCAGAATGTAGATGAATAACATATTTATCCCCCCTGAAAATGAGCTCTATGCCCCCACCCCTCCCCCGGCATTTACAGGTTTTGTACATTCACTGTTTTTCTCCCATTCTTCCTCTATCCTTTCTTGGTTTTACATCTAGTCCTCTGCCTCCCGTTCTACCCCCCCCCCCATCTCTCTCTCCCTCCCTTCCACCCTCCTCTCTTACTCTGTATATTACTCTTAAAATATTCCAATGTTCATCTTCTACACCATGCAGTATCCACGTTGGAATCCTTCGTCTCTGTTTCTTTTCTAATCAGCACGATCAGGTCACTGGTCTCCGACTGGTCTCACCATGCCAATAACACCAACATCAGGCAATACAAACCTCAGCATCGCTTACAGAAAGGGTTCACTTCATATTCCATCCAGGTAATGCCACCACCCAGTTCAGAATCTCGACGCTGGCGAACAAATCAGCACTCCGAAGTGCAGTCACTATACACGCTCTTTAAGAGCTAAATTAGCACTTCATTTTTTAGAGTGTACCGTCACACACCATCCCACACACAGACCAAGACAAATCGTCAGTTGAAAGCGTCCAAGAAATTATGATTATCCTTTCATATCTACGGGACCTTTCAACATGATTCAAACATGGCCTCGCGGGAAGCGGCAAGATCCCAGGGGGTGCTGCGTGTATTTTCTATTTTTTTCCATAGGTAGCACCCCCTGGATATCTGGAAGGTGTGTAAAATTGGAGGACTGTGTGTAGGATGACCAACATTTTGTGCTGAAATCTTTTTATTAATGTTTTTTCTTGTAAAACTTCACTTGTCAAATTTCAATTTCTTGGGACCAAACAGCCCTCAATTTCTTCTCAAATTTACTTCAGCACCCCAACCAAAAAATCGTTCCCAGGGCCATGGATTCAAATCAAGTTGACATCGAGAATAAACAAAACAATATAGATGATTTGAATTAGAATTAGGCTTCAGTATTGTTTCAGTATTAAATCGATGAAGTCTGTGCCTTCTCTACTTGTCTCTACTGTTATTCGCAATAAGATAAACCCCGAGAAAAAGTTCAAAACGGCGGTTTATAACCATTATTCTCTAGTCATTTGGGGAAATGTGAACATAATACTTGCTGCTTCAAATCACATTTCATGTAAATTACACAATCACAAAGCAAAAAAAATGTCAGAGTAGGGGGAGGGGGTGACACTCTCTTATAGGCTAATGTACAAGCAAGTCCCACCCCACCCTGTCCTCACACTCACACCCTTTCAACCACCCACCCACCCACCCTGATTCATATCGCCTCCGCACCTTATGACAAGAGAAAACTTTCAGCAGTTATTGGAAATTGCAATCGGTATACCAGATTTCATGTTAAAGAATGCTAATTTGGAGAGTTAAGAAAATCATATAAGCACAGAACAATCATTTATCTTTATCATGGTAATAGACCATGAGCTGACAGACAGGTGAAATAGCCTTTGTGCTCAGAGTCAAAATTAGAAACATGTTTCCTCACGTAAAACGAGTGAATAATTTATGAAGCACGATGTAATTTGGAAATGGAGGTGAATATTAATTACATACGATGAGAGTCGGGAGCCATGCCTCATCGCTGGAGATGTGTGGCTCGGTATGTCTAGATGTCTATGTCAAAATAATATGACATCCCCGATGAATCCCCTTATTATCATGGTTGAAATTACCCCCCCCCCCCCAAAAAAAAAAGCCCAGAAAATTCTTTGCTAGTTTAGCATGTCGACAGGGTTGAGGTGGCGTTGTATACGCGAGAATACTCTTTACATACATGTTTAGCATGTACCAAAATCAACCTTCAGGTGGGAGGGGGGCGGTATTCCATATTAAAAGCAGTATGTAAAGTTAAGATTGACTTAAGAATGACTGCATGTATTATAAAGCAATGTAAGCTTTGCCAATTCCACCACTTGGAATTTTAAGAAGGTCAAATATTGAAAATAATCCCAAATTTCGCCAAAATTACCATCCAAATGAGTTTTGACATTTTTGAATACCTAAATCATCAAGTCATATCAAGCAATTTTGTTACCTCCTCGAACTGTTTATACGTACTTACTTGTTTTTATTTTATGAATGATATCGAGTCATTTTTGTTACCCCCTTCATACTGCCTCAATCGCCTCCTCATGAATAAACCACGAGCCCGGTTTCTATCCAGTGCATGTTTAATCTCCTGAGAGATTCGAAGTAACCCAAGGCTTTGTATTGATTGGTGGCAATCTCCTATTAGACCACCGCGATGATTCGGGCGACCTAAGGGTGAACATTCTGCAGTATCCAGTTATTGAATGATGTTACCTATAACACAAGGGTTAGTATCTCCTCTTAAGGGAGGGCATTTGTTTTTCTTTGCATTTGTTTTGGAAGTCATAAAAAGTGTATCACTCTTGCAAGCATCATCGAAATGTGTACGATGTTGTTATCATAGGTTGTATCATAGACAATAAAAGACAAACAAATACTGAAGCATCTTAAACTACGAAGTAACAAAGCATTGTATTGCTAATGCGTGGATTTTACATTTATCAGTTTATCATCAGATAGGGGAAAGTGTATAGATAGGGGAAAGTGTATTTATAACATCAATATTGATATAAGTTTATTTGTAATACTTCGTAATTAATGTGGATAACATTTTGAGGAAGACAATTAGTACCATCTGACCATTACTCTCAGTCACATCAGTACACATGTTATCGCTTTCATTAACCCATCCCCTCCCTTCTGTCTCTTCTACACTCACAAAACTACTTTCAGTAGTCATTAATATCCAAACTGTATCTGTCATTAATCATCTATATTCTTTACAAGAAGTCGGCTCGTTTTCATGTCGTATTTGCACACACTCATTCTTTCAAAATTGCTCGTCATTCAACAAAACCATCTGCCACTGCTCATTCAACATCTACCTGTGATAAGACTCAACACACTAACCCACATAAAAGAAACACTCAAACACTCCCACCATCAGTTTTTTTTCTTTCCTTTGATGCTTTTGTTAGAGATTTCATTCAATATAAACATCCATATAAATAAATCAAACAAGTAATGACCCTCTTATGATTTCATTGTACAAATTAGTATGAACAAAACAAATCGGTTTGCTAAACTTCCAAGAAAAAAGCACACAGAGATCTCGTCTCATACAACCAAATATACTCACAAACTAAAAGGCGTACACTGTTACACATAAAAATACATGTACACTACACACACACACACACCTTCCCACCAACACATACGCGTTTTCCCCTCACAGTACACCCTCCCACATCCTCCGCACGTCGCAACACACACAAAAAACATACACACACCACTCTCACACACAGGCAAAATCTTTCCAAACAAAGCCAACCATCTATAGCTGAACACATTGTAACCCCCCACACACACACATATCGCAACACACGCACCCTCATCCCCCATACACCTAAACACTAACATTTTCCCGCATAAGCTACCTGACGCCTAGCTCAATAAATAAACTAGATTGGCTGAATGCATCACGGGAATCGTAAATGATAGGAGCATAGATAGTGACAGATCACACATGAATAATATATCACATGATATTGATTCAGTCTAAGATAACAGATTGCATCGTTCCTATGTGCCAATCTGTGGCCGAATTACAGATGAATACTTAACTAATTCTTTCAAAAAAGCTTTACAGGCACGCATGAATAAACTGCAATAGCTTTTCAATATGTAACATGTCAATTCGTATTTTCCATCTTATATTTGAGGGAAAAAATCAAACGGCAAACATATTGGGAGATCTATATCATAAGAAAATATTGCTTAGAAATACCCACATATTTATTCTTGCCATTTTTCTAAAAATGTTTCACTTACTATTTCCATATAATGGTCAATCAGTTTTTTAATATCTACTTTAGATGGCCTTTAACACCAAACGCAATTCCCCTTCTTCGGATGATAAGGTAGATAAGGTGAAGAAGATTATCAACAAGTTCTCAACATCAGACTCGTTTCCAGGTCTGCTCGTACGTATTCAATTAGAGGAAACTCAGACAGGGGATTCCTTGCTCCTAAAACACATCACCTCCCAATGATATTGATAGCACTGTAAACAACAACGGAGCTATCTGATTTTAGAATCAGAGCAATCTGCTCATTCACGATGCTTATAGAAGAAGAAATTTATTGCAGATGGAAGCATGGATGACACTTACGATATGCCTTCAGAGAGAACGCTTTACTCTTCACACGTGTTACCAAAGGAACAAGAAGAATAAATGAAAAAGATACTGTGACTGTTTTATATTGTTTGATGTAGGAACATCATTGTAATTATTTGAAACATTCTGCTGGCAATATCGTTATTTCTGCATTTTCATTGCCCCAAAACCACAAAAAGTATTATTGATTTCATATTTCTTCATGCCTCTCTCTATATTTTTAATGCTATTTTCATAATATTTCTCATCAAGTATTGCTTTATGTTTTTTGGGGGTGATTGTATTTGTAAAAGATACAATGATTCAGCTTATGCATCGAACCAATCTTGAAATAAAATACCACTACTATCATCATTGTGAATATACTAGATACGATCAAATCAATTTTATTATTGAAAGCATTCCTGCAAATAGCCCATATGCAGATCTCAAGTTGAGGTTGATGCAGACTCTGAACGAAACAATAAATGGAAAATTATGATTGTTATTAGCACTAATGAAGGTTTTTTCCCCTCTTTATTTGATCTGCGCTAAACGCTTCGATCTAAAATCAAATTTTGTTGTTAAAACGAAGAAAACATAAATCAGAAATAGTTTGACACGAATCCAAAGCAAAGATTAAGATTTGTTAACCCCCTTACCAATGAGGGAGGCCTACCGCCTGTCAACCCGATGAAGCCGGTATTGAGCTTCGGGCAAAAGTAGTTTCATATCCACATAGACTACGCCATTAAGAGGCTCGTGTCAACCGTAATAACAGCAGGCTAAGCTATAATCATATCATCACGGTGGCTCAAGCATGCATACTTAAAGCAAGGAGATTTTGTAAAAGCATTAATGTCGGTTTCCTCGCCAGGCATGCGTGCTTATTAGTGTATTTATCAGGCTAGAGATACACTTGAACTTGAATACGGCATCCTAAGTGTTTGTGATTGTATGTTTCCAATGAGAAGTGGAGAATTAATGAGTCTTGCTTCCCGAAAAATGGTGGATGATGCGTTCTGTGTGTTCTTTTATTTGATGCTTTTAGTGGGGGTAATCACAGGATCGTGTGTTAATTGTTTTAAAAGGAAAGAAGAGAAATACGGTCACATCAAGAGAGGAGTAGAGAATATATACATGTTCATATGACTCAGTGGGAAGACAGATTGAAGGATAGATAATTGATACATAAATACTCATCTCAAATATGTCAAAAGTGTAGGCCTACAGAGACATGAGAGAGATGTTCCTGTGATTCGAGAAAAAACACGATGATTGAAGGATAAACTTGATTGGGAGGTTCTGAGGGAGAATCATAATCTAACCTCATTGCTTGCGATCAAAATCCTGAATGTGATACTCCGATCCAAGATTGCGCTTGTTTTGTACCGGGGTTTATGTCAGGCGCCATGCCCGCTTTTCGAAACGGCCGAGAGGGACGTGTGTGCGTCCGCCATAGGCGATCAAAGACCAATTCTCACGGGTGTGTTTTGCAGGAACGCAACATGTCTTCTTAAGACGGACTAGATAGTCCTTTCTAGGTAGGTTTTGGATCCTGTCACACGTTCTTCAACACCATCCACCTCATAATTGAGCACCGCTATTGGAAGAATGCTCGCCTTGAAATGTAACCAATGTGAACGTCTCTCGAAAGGCCAGCAACATTTTGTAGACGCCCACTCACGGATTAATCGAGATGGGTTATACGGAAGATCTCTCCATCTTGCGAGAGCAAAAACATCTGAATGTGATCTTCACGCTCTTACCATGAAGCTAGCTCCATGCTCGTGCAGCCGTGGCGGATGGGCAAGGGGAGGTCACACTTGGCACTTACACTCCGCGCTATCTTTAAAGACCCCTCCCCGTAAAAAAATGGTGCGAGGTAAAAATTCCAGAGGCAAAAATGAAAAGGTAAAAAATGGCAAAGGTGAAAATGGCAAAGGTAAATATGGTAAAGGTAAAAATAATGCGGCTATAAAAAAACATGGCAGAGGTAAAAAGTGGCAAAGGTAAAATGGCAGAGGTAAAAATGGCAGAAATAATCATTACAGAGGTAAAAGTGGCAGAAGCAAAAATTCTCTATTCAAAATTGATAATATTCAGCACACCACCAAGAAGCACAAACGTTACATCAAACACCTTAAAGGGTTCCTTGTTGAACCAAAAATGATTCTTAAAAACTGTTTAGAACCATTTTTTTGCATCTCCTTTTAAAAACATTCATAATTTCCAAATACGGGACAAAAAGTTTCTAATCGGTACCTTTTTTTTCTAAAAGCAAAAACATGAAGAAAGAATGACGAAATAAAACAACACACTTCTGCCATTCCTACATCTCTTTCAATGCCCGCTCCTTTCCCTGCCGTTATCTTTACCCTATACCCCCCTCCCACCATTGGCAAACATCAATGTGCTTTAATATCCGTCTGCCCGAAAGATCTCTCTGTTTACCCATCGCCCAATTCCCTCACCAATAACCCTATGTACATTCATGAATAGCAGCCTTGCCCTTCTTCCTTTAGCTTTGGGAGTGCATCCATACCAAATTTACTATGCTCGACTCGTGCACTTTGGATTACATTCAGATATCTTCATGTTCATGTTTTCTAAATTCCCTACGATATATATGCATCGTTCCTGCGCTTTCTTGATCTTATAAACATAAATTTCTCATTACAGGTTAGTCCAATTTCAAATTTTAAGTCGTAATCGACGAGCGATTCATATTGATTTGCGTAGATTTAGAACACAAAAACTAAATGATTGCGATGCACAAAAATATCTATGGACAGAGTTAGAATTGCCGCAATTGCAGTGAGAATTAAATTGCATTCATTATAATGTTCAAAAGTAATTCCCGGAATATATTTTTATTTGAACAAAATGCAACTTAACGCATTCCAAAGTTAAGCTTCCTTCAGCAAATTTAAATTCTTATTTTAGTATGCAGGTGAATCTTGTTGCCCGCAAGGTGCTATATACCGGTCAATATAAAACGATATCTTCTTCATCATGTTCATATTCGTCTTGCATTATGACGTCACTGACTCTCGCCGAAAGCCCGAATGTTTTTGTCGCCAAATATAAATGATCAGATATCATGACTTGTGGCAAAGTGTAAATGAATTGCTGGAATAATCATGTTTACTCCATTTATTCCCGGAATGTGTTCACATCTTATACTTTGACGTAGTATCCATGTCATCCCTTGGTTTGTAAGATGAAATGGGATAGATGACCACTTGCATGCTTTTAACTGTTTAAAAATCTCAAATTATTGAAATCTGATCAGATTAGAATTCAGGTATAGTGATGTACGTACAGTTTGCGTGTGTGTAATTTTTTCTGTTACTTTAACGTAAAGTTGTTAAAGTTGTCGAATTTCAAAGATTAGAAATATTTTGTGAAAACAATTATACATATGTCGTCATGAACATTCATTAGGTGGACTGATGATGTCATTCCCCACTTTCCCTTTTCTAATGCTAGGAAATAATAAATATTTCATATTATCATACATGTGTGTATGGTATGTCTCCTTTATTAGAAAATAAGTTGCAGCAATGAATATCTAATACATTAAATCAGTTGTCAATCCAATTTGTTTTAATGATTGGAGGACAAAATTAGAATAAACCTAATTCCATATTATAAAAAAAAAACAAGTTCAACAGAGGATATGACATCATCAGTATGTTCATAAAGATTGAATTTTCATGAAATCATGCATAGAAATGCTTCACCGAAATGATGCAAATCTTTCAAATGTCATAAATTCATTATCCCTTGTCCGATGTGGATAAGATTACTTATGTTTTGTTTGTCCGATTTTTCTTTATCTTTTCAAATATTTGTTTTCAGCCTGGAGTACCCCTTTAAACTAAAAAACAACCATAACCCCTTCCCGATGAGCATACGTGACAAAGTAAGTGTTCTTCGTCTTCAAAACGGCAATATTGGGAAATGAGGGAAGATACTCTAAAGTACGATTACTTACCATGCTTACGGCTTCCCATCTTCACACAGTTATTGGTACCTAGACATCTTAAAGTGTATATTTAACTATTGACTTCCATTACGACTAGTCTTCTTTTCTGTCTTTTTCTCAAACCCTTCTTCTCCTCCTGTTTTACATAACCGCGGTCATTAATTGCCGTCGTCGTTGCCTTTTTTGTCATTCGAAATACACTTATTATGCTTGTTTCCTCTTTCTGAAAGTGGTTGTTTCGGTGAGGAAGCACATTCGAAAACAAAATTTAATTCAAGGCGAGATTTAGAATCAAACGATATGTTGTACACAGTATATTATCGGATTTAAAATAACATTAAAATAACACAAAAAATTATAATTTCGTTATTGCACCCAAGTCTCTTATCTTGAATTTTAGTGCAATTTACCCTACAAGGTCGTATTTATCTAGTGGGATAGATATACATGAGAAAGGTAAAACAAGAAGAGGCAAAAGATCAGATGGTACACTGTGTTTGTGTGTGTGGGGGGTGCCAGAGTGTGCATGGTCAGTACAGTGGCGTACCGTGGGTCACGGCATTGGGGGGGGGGGAGGGGAGGCACCTGGCCAGCAAAAATTTTGAGCAACTTAGTGAGCACACGAAGCGCGCTCAGTTGCCGGGTATACTGACCTAAGAGATACATTATAAGGATAGTGCCATTAAACGGATATGTATGTCACTGATCAAATAATGCGAGCGCGAAGCGCGATCTGAAAATTTTGGATAATCAGACCTAAAAATGGACATTACTATTAAATTTTTGTAATCATGATACGTACCTCTCTCACTAAACAATGTGATCGCGAAGCGCGAGCTGAAATATTTGTAAAAATTGACCTCAACAGAAGATTTTAAGAACTATATTTTAGGAATCCATTAAAAGTATACATATCTCACCATAGTCATCTAATGCAAGTGCTAAGCTCTTGCCGATTTTGTTAGAATTACATCTAAACGCATTATACTTGTAGTAATTGTAATAATCATTATACGCCTCTCACTATTCAAATATTGCGAGCGTGAAGCGTGAGCTGAAAATTCAGGAAATTCAAGAGGAGCATTTTACATGTTTTAAGGCTTGTTTGTAGGAATTCACTATAGACCATACGTATTCACTAACCAAATGGTGCGAGCGTGAAGCGCGAGCTGAAAATTTTTATATTCAGATCAGAGAAAAGGACATTTTAAGGACTGATTCTAGGAATTCATGGAAAGCGGACGTTTAATGCGAACGTAAGCACGGACAGGAAATGTTTTATATTAAGACCTTAAAATGGGGCAATCACTTTATTTATAAGTAATCACGAAAAAGAAGCGTAAAACATTATCTCGAAGTGCAAGGAAATATATTTGGCGTATATTGACTCGAACACGGGAGGTTTTAGTACAACAGGATTATATATCTCGTTAAAGGTTAAGTCCACCTCAGAAAAATGTTGATTTGAATCAATAAAGAAAAATCAGACAAGCACTATGCTGAAAATTTCATCGAAATCGGATGTAAAATAAGAAAGTTATGACATTTCATAGTTTCGCTTATTTTCAACAAAATAGTTATATGAACGAGCCGGTTACATCCAAATGAGAGAGTCGATGATGTCACTCACTCACTATTTCTTTTGTTTTTTATTGTTTGAATTATACAATATTTCATTTTTTACGAATTTGGCAATAAGGACCTTCTTGCCTGAAGCACAAAATGTTGAAATAATGAAATTCCACGTGTTTAGGGAGGAATGAAACTTCATTTTACATGACAATGACGAGAAAATCTAAATATTTCATATAATAAAATACAAAAGAAATAGTGAGTGAGTGATGTCATCAACTCTCTCATTTGGATGTAACTGGCTCGTTCATATAACTATTTCATTGAAAATAAGCGAAACTTTAAAATGCCATAACTTTCTTATTTTTACATCCGATTTTGATGAATTTTTCAGTGTTGTGCTTATTGAATTTTTCTCTTTTTATTCAAATCAAGTTTTTGTTGGGGTTGACTTGTCCTTTAAACAGACAATACGAGCATCAGGAACAATGAAGACATTGGCCCTGAGTGAATTAAGTTTCATAAAATTATGAAAAAAATATTTCTTATGTAATGTAACATAACATAATTATAATTTGATATAACATCATAATGAACAATAATCTCTTTTTTCCCAGTACGTTTCTCTTCCTTTCTCCCTCTTTTTCTCCTTTTTCCCTTTTCCCTTTTTTTAGTCAGCCGATGGGGGGGGGGGGGGTACGTGTCCCATGCCCCCCCCGTAGTTACGCCACTGTGCATGTTTTTTTGCCGTGACCAAATTCCTTTTTTTATTGAAGGAGGGGGTTATAATAATTGCCCCCGGCCCCCCTCCCCGAGTGATAGGGTTAGATTATGAACTCAAGGCATAAAAAATATCTATTTACATTTTCGAATGTTAGTTTCCTGGTTTCATTGTAACAATGGCGTCTGTATTTATTATTCTTCTTGTCTGGGTAGTAAATGTGATTGAAAAGGTCACTTCCCTCTTTGAAGTGGGCTTGTTGATCAGAAGTGCGAAATAAAGGTTGTCGATTATCTCGAAAAGAGATTTACACAGTCTCTCTATTTACTCATAAACGAGATTCTTAAAAATGAAATATGGACCTTTAAGAGGGGTTTGTTATCATTAATGACACGTGCTGTCTGGCATAGCTGATTTCATAAAACTTGTTATGATAAGAGATGTGCAATAGCAGTTTAAAGCTACTGAAATCCATCGATTTGATTGGTCGGTAGTATACGGCGTGTCATAAAAACGGTTTCATATTCTTATGTCTTCCTTGGCTTCTGTAGCGTTGATAAAAGATCAATGATTGAGATGATATACGGAGAACGTATAGGAATGGGCCATGACAAGCCCCTAGATACGCGACGTTTTGAAAATAAAAATAATACATATTTGACCAGATTCTAAAGATCATGAATACGCTAGATCAGCAGAACAACCACAAAGAAACACAGCAAAGAATTCAGCACAAATCAAGTTTAATCTGGATTGTTTCGGATCTTCCTACCATATGACCAAAGTCCATCCTAAGAAACAACTAGGTGGCTGGTTTCTAATTTCAAGTCTAAATAAACCTAAGTTTCGTGTGACAAACTATGATCAAATTTACTTCAATAATTGACATGGATATGCATGTTATTGTTCGGGATATCGAGTGTTACGAGACAGCGCGATATCAATTTCACTGTTTTATTAAAGGGGAAGTTCACCCTGAAGAAAACTTTGTTGTAAAAATAGCAGAAAAAATAGTAAAAAATATTGGTGAAGGTTTGAGGAAAATCCGTTGAAGAGTAAAAAAGTTATTAGAGTTCAAAGTTTTAGATTTGTGACGTCATAAACGAGCAGCTGCCCCATGTGTTATGCAATATAAAATGCATGAATTTCAAATTTTTGATTCCTTTTTGGTTCCTGATAACTTAATTTTGTTTTCTATTCATGATCGGGTGTGAAATGATTTGTCTATTGATATACAAAAGGTACAGTGAAAACCATTCTCAATTTTCTGAAAAAATGACATCTCATCGATTTTTTACCATTCGCTATGTAGGAATGCTGCTCGCATATGACGTCACAAATCAAATAATTGATATTCTAATAACTTTTTAATTATTTGATGAATTTATCTCAAACCTTCGGCAATATTTTTTATTATTTTTTCTGCTATTTTTACAATAAACTTTATCTCAGGGTGAACTTCCCCTTTAAGCGGGAAACTGAACAAAGCTTGTCGTCTTCCTCCTCCTCCTCTTCATTCTCCTACTCCTCCTCCTCTTTTTCTTCTCCTCATTTTCCCTTTCTCCTCCTGCTTCTGTACATTTTTTTTAAATCTACATCCCCTTTTCTCGTTCTTCCTCTATATAGCTCTTTACCTAGTCCTTTCTTTTTCTGTTCCACTTAAGCAATATTCACTCTTCTGGAAAAACTGAGGCCTACCTATATCAGGTTTAGCGGGCATGCCTATAATCTTCTTCTTCTCCCCTCTATTTTTCCTCCTATCGTTTTATTAATTCATCCCTTGCCCAGTGCACTATCTTTTCCGAGATACTCCACTGATAAAGGCTTATAATATACACTGTTAGAAAAAATAAAAGAAGTTCCTGCAGCAGAGTCTCGAGAACACCTGTAATCTTACCGAATTGCGTAATCTTACAGGAAATTGGTATTTGATGTATGGAATCTTACAAATTTCCTTGAATAAAACACCCTTTTCCCCTTTTTAAACACACCTGTTCTGTTAAATTGCAGAAAAATTCTTGTTTTATGAATTTACAGAATGATTATTACGCAATTCGGTAAGATTACAGGTGTTCTCGAGACTCTGCTGCAGGAACTTCTTTTATTTTTTCTAACAGTGTACGGCTTAATAAACTTTAAAATCAGCGGTGGTGAATACTAGTAATTATTTATAAATGCTTTAAATTTACTGTCAATAACAAGTGGAACGCCTCTTGCACTCGCCTGCATTACGCAATTCGAAAAAACAGCAGTGCTGACTTCAAAAACAGATATTGGATTCACAAAAGAAAACATTCATAATCATGATAATAAAATACTACATCCATTGACCCGAAATGACCTTTGAGCATGATCATGTGGTCTAAGACGTCTGCAAAACAATCATTTACACGTCTTGATAACCCTTGTGTCTTTGTTTCATAAACTAGATCTATAAAATTTCTAAGTTATGCTAATTCAACAAATACCCTAACACGGCCAAAGTTAATTGACCTCAAATGACCTTTCATGGGTATTGGTCATGTGACTTGAAACGCGCACAGGATATTCAGCGATGCGTGATTGCCCTTATGTTCATGAACTAGATCCATATTTTTTTTAAAGCTATATGATGACAATTCCACAAATGCCCCTAACATTACCGATGTAATACACAACAATGCTTAAATGGAGGGTCGTGTAGCACTCAGGCGAATGCTTCATCGATTTTTGCCCAGGTTAAATGAGTAACTGCATTTCAAATTTCAATTTTAAATACCTCGACCAACAATTATGTAGGCCTATATAGATAACTCTACTGTGGGAAAATGGTCTTTAAAAAGTTTTAAAACTTTGGTCACTCGCGCTTTCAAATGGTGCTTTAACATTTTAGTTTTCGAGTGATGGGCAAAAATTCACAGGCAACATCAATGGCGTCAGAAGCGTGACAAATGCATCTTGTTGATGGTATTTTGCTGCAAGGATAAAAACTTCTCTGTGATTGAAACCACAGATGGGAATTGATGCTCCAAATTCAGTGAAAACTCCGAGGCACGAAGGCAACAGATTGAAATCACACAGATCACAAATTACGTTGACATTTATTCCCCAAGGATCCATTCATATATATAATCGACGTAATTTCGCCGTAAATCATATTTTCGTCGTAAATATAGGATTCGGGGCATTATTGTGAAAATAGGGGGAGATAATAAAATGAAAATAAGCAGGCATGTTTTGTTTTGAGTTCTGGTTTTAAAGCCACGTTCCATGATTGTGATAAGCATTAAAATATATTTAAGAATATATACAAATTAATATATGCATAAATACAAATTATATTCACTTTCAATTATCATGGTATTATTACCCTCATTGTGTACTACAAGGTGCTGTCTGTTTGCTTGGTTGGTTGTTATAACACATTTTATTAGTAGGTAAGGAAAGGGAATATGGATGTATTCTAAGATAAAGTAGAAATAAGGCTCGCCCGATTACATAGCAGAGCCAAATACTTCAACTTGTGAAACAACACATTAAGGAGTATTCAAAGATATTTCAACATGCCGCCATCAACGGCAAAGAAATGCAAGATTCATGATGAGCCAGCATGGGCCTCTCCCCCTACTGCGTTTTTGTGGTTTTAATAACATGAACAATTCTGGGGGATATGTTTAGTACGTGCGAACTTCATCATATTCGCGTTCACTTTGTTGTCGGTATATTGTCCCGAGGACCCATTCATAAATACTGTTGTCTTTTTCCAGCACCAACGAAAATTCGAGGTCATAAACACTTGGGAGACGGTATTAAACCCCCCACAAACATTCTAATGCATAGACATTACATTAACCTAGATTGAACGAGACTAGTCGAACGAATGACTTTGATCAACGTCGTATTCTGCACGTTCGATCAAATCTTCTGAAAATCAATGTCAAGGACGCATGCAAGTCTTGGGAGCGTTTACCAACATTTGGGCATTTTTGTCCGACAATTTTGAGATCTGATAATTTTCCTTGATTTTGATTGGCTGAGAGGCACAGTTCCTATATGGTAATTGTCAGATTAAATAGGACTTGATAAAACATCTGACAAGTCCTTTCATGAAACGCTCTACGGATTATAAGCACCAAAGACAAAGTGCACTGTTTCAGCATCTTCTGACCATTCCGTTAATTTAGTCATAACGAAATACATTAAGCATGTTGAGTGTTGGTAAAGTGACATAATTTACTAATTTTCAAAGTCCGAGAACCTGGTCAGAAAAATGAATGAAAGTATCATAAAACAGTTAGGCCCTATGCGAAAAAGAAAATCCGAATCCAAAATATGAATCTACGGCTGAAATCGAAATCTGAGTGTTTCGAATCTCGAATAAGAATTATTGTACAATATCGTGAATGGTGCTGTTTGCATGTTTGCAAGGGAGGGTTGGGCCGGGGGGGGGGTACTCCAGTGGGTATTTTTTTAAAATAAATATTTAAACATCGTCCTATTTTTCAACCGAATAATCCTTAGACCTGGGTCCGTTTCTGAACAAAACAAATACTTTTCATGCTTATAAGAATCCCCAGGAAAAGCCTCCGGAAAAGCTCCGGAAATGTCTCTTGTAGTCCTGGTCACGAGTAACTGTAGTATATTTCCACATCTGGAAAATGGGCCATCATTGTTGTAAAGAAAATCCTTAGGCATTGGTCTGTATTTGAGAAAAATCCTTAGACATGGGACATGGGTACCTGTTCACGAACAAATGACCCTGAGAAATTGGTGTTTCAAGCCCCGAGCCTCACACCCCCGTCCAATCATAAACGGATGTCCACCCCATTCTACAGTCTATCCTTACTGTTATCATATATGCCCTAAAATATGCACGAGAAAGTTCTGTATTTTTTTTTACTCATTGGCTAACTGCCAAATTTTGCAGACTGCTGTAAAGTGCCAGACATAATTTGTAAACAGACAGGCGATCGGCACACGTAGTGCTTGTACGCCATCGCATACGTCACAGTCACGTGACGAGACGAGCCCTCCACACACCTTCAAAGTGAACAGTTTCGGGATTCCCCCTTCGACCCGTAAATGATGTAATGTTTAGAAAAATATTCATATAAAACCAACGGTGCATAACTGCAAAATTTTTTTTCATATGGGCATACAGAGGGATTACTAATGGATCTGTTCAGTCCCATGGGAGAGCAGTAATTTGTCAATGCTGGATTTTATGGGAATTTAATTAGTTGCCCAAAACCTAGTTAGAACTGTGACTGCAACCATGATGCTACAACCAAGTTTGCTGGTAGTCAGAGTTTGAGCCCCTGTAGCGCGAAAAAAGCTAAAAACCCTCTTTTCATTTTTCTAGCGTTTGAAGGATATTGGATGAACTAACAAATAACAATGGTTTGGATAGTGTCATTATTAAGACTTATTTTGGGCGATTTTTTTAATGAAATATCGTTTTTGACACATGTGGCCTGAAAGACTTTATACAGTGCCATCATCGCATTTCAAACAATGATGAAGAGTTATTATACAATTGGCAAAATGATTGAAATCTAACAAATTGCGATTGTGGTAAGAAAGGATAAAATGTTATAGTTTAAGTTTCCCATAATTATTATTGTGACAATCGTTAAGTATATACCTACACCTATACAGAACAATTGATGTCCGTGGAGTATACGTCTCATTAGATCTTGTAGTAGTAGTAGTAGTAGTAGTAGTAGTAGTAGTAGTAGTAGTAGTAATAGTAGTAATAATAATAATAATGATAATAAAACTATTCAGTGATACTTGATTTCCCCTATTTCCACATTTCATAAACTATGTCCATAAACTTTCAAAGTTGTGATGGCAAGCCAACAATTACCCCCAACATAGCCAAAGTTCATTGACCTTCAATGACCTTTGACTTTCAACATGTGACCTGAAACTCACATGGAATGATCAGTAATACTTGAATACTCAAATATGTCCAAGTTTAAACTTTAAGCTTTATGATGGTGATCAACAAATACCTCCAACATGGCCGAAGTTCATTGACCTTCAAGGACCTTTAACCTTGGTCATGTGACATAAAGCTCGCACGGGATGTTTAGTGATACTTGATTACTCTTATGTCAAGTTTTGTTATGAACTAGATCCATAAACTTTCAAAGTTATGATGGCAATTCAACAAATACCCTCAACTTGGCCAAAGTTCTTTAACCCTAAATGACCTCTGACCTTGGTCATGTGACTTGAAACACAAGCAGGATGTTCAGTAATACTTGATTAATCTTATGTCAAGTTTCATGATGTGATGTGATGTGATTTCAAAAACTTAACCTTCGGTAAAGATTAAATTTTGATGTTGACGCCGACGCCGTCGGAAAAGCGTCGCCTGTAGTCTAAAAAGTTTTTAGAACAAACCCTGACAACCTTGCCGCAATGAACAAGACACAATTATTTCAAATTTCATATAATTCTGTAATAATGGTTAATCATCATAGTCTAAATAATTCGGTAGCATCATAAAACTTATCCCCAATATTTACACGCAAGACCACGCCCCTAAAAAACATAAACAATGCTCTCAAGAACGCACATGGGGATACGTTTGGTACGTGCGCACTTCAATGAATAGTATTTGCGTTTACTTTGTTGTCAGTATAATTGTTCTGAGAACCGATTCACAAATACTGCTATCTCTGTCCAGCACCAATGAAAATTCGAGATCATGACAATTGGAAAATTGTTTTTGACCCCCTACAAACATTCTAATAAACATATTATTACATTAACCTAGATTGAACGAGACTAGTCGAACGAATGACTTTGATCAACGTCGTATTCTGCACGTTCGATCAAATCTTCTGAAAATCGTTGTCAAGGACGCATGCAGGTCTTATAGGGAGCATTTCATTAACATTTGGGCATTTTTGTCTAATGAGTTGTGAGATCTGACAACTTTCCTTTATTTTGATTGGCTGAGAAGCACAGTTTCTATGGTAACATTCGAATAAAATAGGACTTGTCGGATCCGACAAGTGTTGGTAAATTGACATAATAGGCTAATGAATCCGAAAATCTTGTCAGAAAAATGAATGAAAGTATCATAAAACAATTATGCGTAAAAAAAATCACAATCCAAAATTTGAATCTATGGCTAAAATTCTATAGTATCATCTCGAAATATGAGGGTTTTAAATTTCGAATTAGAATTATTAGAATTATTATTATCGAGAATCGCGTTGTTTGCAGGAGGGGTGGGGAGGGGATGTCAACCCCATTCCACGGTCCGTCCTCTAATGATATCATATTATAAGCCCTTTAAAATAAAAAAAACATGATATTGCACGAGAAATTTATGTATTTAAAAAAAAAAACTGATTGGCTCACTGCCAAATTTTGCAGACTGCAGTAAAGTGCCAGACATAATTTGTAAACAGACAGGCGATCGGCACGTCGTGCTCGTGTGCCATCGCTATACGTCACAGTCATGTGACAAGACGAGCCCCCGACACACCTCCAGACTTGCATTTCATCTCATTGAGTGTCAAAGGCTTTATACAGTCCCATCAATGCATTTCAAACAATGGTGAACCATAGGTCCATGGGTGAACGTATACAATAATTTGCAAAATGATTAAAATATAATAAAAAAGATTGTGGTGAGAAAAGATACTAAATTAATGTTTACATCTGAGTTTCCTCATTATAATTATTGTGACAAACATTACTATAGACCTAAACCTATTACAGATCATTGATGTCCTTGTAGTATACGCCTAATGAAATGATTATAGTGTTAATTATAATAGTAATGATAATGATAAGAATAATAGTGATACTAATTATTTTAACAATGATACCCTCAGCTTTCACGGCTCGAGATTTAAAAAGATATATCTAACAAGTTTCACGGACCGCGGAAGCCCCCCCCCCCCACTTTTTTTTTCAAAAACCATGTACAAAACCGTAAAAATGACCATATAATTATTATTTTTTGCATGGTCATATAATTATTATTTTATTGCCCTCGCCTTTAGGCGAGGGCAATATTGTTCTTTTAAGGGCAATATATTTGATGTTTCCCGAAAATTGCAAATTATGCCGTTTGTCTCGAGTCCAGGACGAAATAGTTATTTTGATTCACCAATTTTCGACAAAGACTTCTTGGTTGTTCATTGTCATGAAGGGCATTCAACAATACATTTTCTATGTTCTTGAAATCGTCATGCGCTGTGGAGCGAGAACCCTAATGAAATTCGACAAGGCGTACGTGTGTTATTACTATCCTGCGATGTCGGGTGTGTATGTAATGAGCTTCAGCAAGTGAAGTATTTAAACCTTCATTTAAATCTGACATTTAAAGCACAACCAAGGCGATAAATAGGTTAATCAATACGGCTTTCGTTTCAGTCTGAGAATGCAATTGGGCACAGCACGATCACCTATACAACTGTACGAGTCATGAATATAACCTGTCCATTATCATTTTTTTTAGCATAAGACGATCAGATCAAATTGAAATAAGATTCTCAAACCTATAATTACGAAATACATATAACGTTTATGAAATAGGGAAGATTGTAGATGATTTATTTAAGGGGTTGGGAAAGGTATTAATTTGTTTCTACTAAACTAAACTAAACAAGCAGTCTACCCCTCTGCCACGTCACGTTGACGGGCACGGTAATAGTCATGTACATGAGACGTTCATCCAGTTCGTCTTCCCATTTGGAGCTATACTGCTGTATTCCGAACGAAAGTTCGGACTATCTTTGACACTCTCCATCCGATGAATCACGTCCTCAACCTTTCACTGCAACTTCATTTTAGACTCTGTAGCCCAACGATCCTGATGAGATTCAATCATTACCCCCCCCCCCCTATAAATGCCAGTTAGACCCAATCCCTATGTATACCATTTTGTTAAAAGATTGTTCCTCTAATTTTCTTTTTTTTGCTCCCATTATTTCACAAATAGTTAATTCAAGTATTGATCAGACTGAAATTCCCACTTGTTTCTAGGTTGCCTATATCACTCCATTTCTGAAAAAACCTCTCTTGATCCAGAGGTACTTCAAATCTGTTTTTAATTTGCCATTCTTATTCAAAAGTAGGCCTACTTATTATTTATTCGATCCCTTTCAATCTGCATATATCGTCCCAACTACAATGTGGATTGGTTTCAGTCGTATATTTCTTGTCACTCACAGACTGTCTGTATTAATGACTGCAAATCTATAGTATGCCCCTTTCTCAAGGTGTTCCACAGGGTTCTGTGGGCGTTCCCACTTTATTTTCGATTTACTTGATTAGTTTGGGACATTACGGCGCCACAATATCAATTATCATAACTATGCCGACGACATGCAACTTTATCTCTCCTTCAATCTAAACCAGGTTGATGCAATAAATGCAATCACCCTTCTTGAGAATTGTCTATCTGACATTCACTCCTGGCTGAATCGTAATTCATTCAAATTGAATCTCTTCATGTGTCCCAGACGTGTCGTAACCTAGGGGTCATGTTAGATTGTGGAATGTATATGTCATATCAAACAACCAACGTTTGTAGAACTGTATAAGGTATCAGCTCTGCAATATTGGGTTCACCAGGAAATATTTGTCGCAAGCTGCCACTGAAAAATTAGTTCATGCACTGATCTCTTCACGACTTGATTATACGGGAATGCCAAAATTGCTTTACAATTGACCCAACACCAAGTTGTCTTAACTCCAAAAGCTCTAGAAAGCTGCAGCACGGTTGGCCATCCGATCCAAACAACAACTTGAACAAGCACATATCACACCCACTCTGAAATCTCTACATTGGTTAAAGGTCAACGATCGCATCATCTTCAAAATCCTTCTTTATTCCACGCAATTACCGTTTCTGCTCCACAGTACAATATTAATCTAATTAACAAATACACTCCTGTCTGGTCCTTACGTTCATCCAGCTCTGGTTCCCTATATCATGTATATAGCTGTTACCAAATCTGTTAATACATGGGGCCGGGCTTTTGCTCACGCTGGCCCTGTTTACTGGAAGAATCTTCCCCTGGTTATCCGCGAATGCACTGACGCGTTACCTTATTAACAAAAACTTGATTTGAATAAAAAGAGAAAAAAAATCAACAAGCATAACACTGAAAATTTCATCAAAATCGGACGTAAAATTAGAAAGGTATGACATTTTAAAATTTCGCTTCATTTCACAAAACAGTTATATGCACATCTCGGTCGGTAAGCAAATGAGGGAACTGATGACATCACTCACTCACTACTTCTTTTGTATTTCATATGAAATATTTTGATTTTCTCGTCATTGTCATTTGAAATGAAGTTTCATTCCTCCCTGAACACGTGAAATTCCATTATTTTAACATTTTGTGCTTCAGGCAATAGGTCCTAATCATCAAATTCGTAAAAATTGAAATATTGTATAATTAAAAAAAAAAGAAATAGTGAGTGAGTGACATCATCGACTCTCTCATTTGGATATAACTGGCTCGTTCATAAAACTTTTTTGTTAAAAATAAGCGAAACTTTGAAATGTCATAACTTTCTTATTTTACATCCGATTTTGATGAAATTTTCAGCATTGTCTTGTCTGATTTTTCTCTATTGATTCAAATCAACATTTTTCTGAGGTGGACTTGACCTTTAAAGACGCGTCGTTCCATGCTTCCTACCGGTGGAGGACCGTGACCCGGAGGATACAAAGCATTGGAGGGGCACATCATTGTTCACAACAATACAGTGCCCCCCCCCCCAATGCTTTGTCTCCTCCGGGTCACGGTCCTACTCTTAAAGCGTTTGGCATCCCTGGAAAAAAAGCATTCATCATTTACATGATCTATAACAATACAAGTGGAATGCCTCTGGCCGTCTCACCTGCATCACGCAGTTCAATATAGCAGCAGTGCTGACTAAATCGCACAAGATGTTCAGTGATACATGGTTACTCTTACGTCCACTTTTTATAAACTAGACCAATAAACTTACAGAGATATGATGGTTATTTAACAAAAAAACCCAACATGGCCAAAGTTCATTGGCCTTACATGACCTTTGACCTTGATCATGTGACCTGAAACTCGAACAGGATGTTCAGTGGTACTTGATTACTCTTATGTACAAGTTTCATGAATCAGATCCATAAATTTTCAAAGTTATGATGGTAATTCAGCAGTTACACCCGATTCGGCCAAAGTTCATTGACCTTTGACCTTGGTCATGTGACCTGAAATGCGCACAGGATGTTCAGTGATACTTGATTACTCTAATGTCCAAGTTTAACGAACTAGACCAATAAATATTCAAAGTTATGATGGTAATTCAACAGATACCCCAAATCGGCCAAAGTTCATTGACCCTAAATGACCTTTGACCTTAATCGTGAGACCTGAAACTTGCACAAAATGTTCAGTGATGCTTGATTACTATTATGTCCATGTTTCATGAATCAGATCCGAAAACTTTCAAAGTTATGATGGGAATTCAACAGATACCCCCAATTCGGCCAAAGTTCATTGACCCTAAATGACCTTTGACCTTGGTCATGTGACATAAAACTCACGCAGGATGTTCAGTGATAATTGATTAACCTTATGTCCAAGTTTCATGTACTAGGTCCATATATTTTCTAAGTTATGATGACATTTCAAAAACTTAACATCAGGTTAAGATTTTGATGTTGATTCCTCCAACATGGTCTAAGTTTATTGACCCTAAATGACCTTTGACCTTGATCATGTGACATGAAACTCTAATAGGATGTTCAGTAATACTTGATCAACCTTATGGCAAAGTTTCATGAACTAGGTCCATATACTTTCTAAGTTATGATGTCATTTCAAAAACTTAACCTCAGGTTAAGATTTGATATTGACGCCATCGCCGTCGGAAAAGCGGCGCCTATAGTCTCACTCTGCTTCGCAGGTGAGACAAAAACAAAATAACAATAACAGTTAAGATGTGGAGGATATGGGAAAAAATGTGTTTTACAGGATGATTTTTGAGGGGTTTCTTATCCAGTGCCCGATCAAAACAAAAATGTTGGGTTTTTTTTTTTTAATAATAATGTAATGAAATTTGCACAAGTTTCAACGGCTTCTACACTCGCCGTGTTAGACAATGTTACTCGATTATTGTTGACCCTTTACCAAATACTTACCAATGATTTAAAGCTTGTCTTTAAACCGATTAAACCTTTAGAGCATCCATGCTTTTACGAAAAAAAAGACAGTGAAATAAGCTGGAAAATAATGTACTTCCAATACCCCGAGGGGCCCTATCTTTCATAACAGTAGCCATTATTAGCCAGGGATCAGACGCTGCTTTCAATAAGGAATTCATAATGACAAACACATCCAGTACACTTAATGTACCTGTTTAATACACTCCCAACAAAGTCATTTGTTTTTACTTATCGACGTTCCATTTTGCCTATTCATAAACGAAAAAACATACATAAAAATATGCGGACCGGCAAAGTGGATAAAATAAGTAACATATGAGAACTTTTCCAACATAACTTTCAAGACTCAATTGCTAGGCTGCCGCCGAGGCATAGGCTATCTCATCTTCCCGGATTCCCATTCAACACCTGGGTGGAGAGAGGCAAGTGTGGATTGACGCCTTGCCAAAGGATGATATCGGCTGCGATGGGATTTTGAACGTAACGGCTTAACGCGATATCTAGTCAACCACCACTACACCAAGGCTAGAGTAAGAACGTCTACATCACGACGCACCCATGCAATAAACACAAAAATCACAATATTCAACTATTTTTGCCACTATCGTATACAGAATAGTCTTTGAATCAATCATAGATTTTGATATCCCGTTTTATTTCAATTATCACAAAATAGCGCCACACTGTTGAAAATAATTATATTTCGCCGAGTACTTCAGTTGTCATTAATCCCTTCATCCATCAAATTGTATCACACAACTACATTCAATGCATTCCTTAAATAGATATTTGAATGCTTATGTCTTAACAAAAAACATGACTTGTGCTAGTCAAAGCTAATTAACAGTACACTGCAATGTAAACTTGTTGCATAATCAAAAACTCAATATGTATCGTCAAAGCTAGTCACATTATTTCATAAAAATGGTTTGTCTCTATTCACGTTTCATGATAATTTGATATCATACAGCTGAACTTTGAAATATTTTGGTGTACAATTCATGTGTCTTTCTATATTGATACCCTCTATATGTATTATGTAATAATGATAATGGTGGTAAATAATGACAGAATGAATAATAATAATTGTAACAATGATACTACTGAATACCGGGAATTTAAAGTATAGAAGCAGCAGCAGTAGAAGTAGTAGTAGTAGAAGTAGTAGCAGCAGCAGCACCAGTAGAAGTACGTAGTAGTATTAGTAGTAGAAATGTAGTAGTAGTAGTAGTAGTGGTGGTGGTAGTACTAGTAATAGTTCTGGTGATATAGTAGTAGTGGGTAGTAGTAGCAATAGTCATGATAGTAGTAGCAATATCAGTAGTTATACCATACCATTGAGCTACCATTTACTATCTCAAATCCTACTTCAACTAATACACTAAAACTACTACTAACACTACAAGTCCCATTACTACTACTTCTACTACTATTAGTACTGTTGACATATGATAAAAATAATAGCAAAATAAAAACGTCTGTAATAATATTCAAATCACTATCCATTACCATCATCATCGTAATCATCTTCTTGAAAGTTTGCAATCAAAACTAGGCGCTCACCATTTTGTAGCCCATTAGAATTGGGCTCTGACCTTGGCACGCGTCCGAAATCATGAATAAACATGACTTCGAAGCCCCCCCCCCATCATTACATCAAGCATTGCACTTTGTTTGAGCTGAAATAAACTATAATTTTCAATCACGAAAAATAACGATATCAGTAATGTACTGTACCCTTTAATTTTTGTTATTCAAAGTCACATTACTATTGATACAGGTAACAATGTGGACACATTCATGGATCAGTGGGGGAAAATTTGCATTTTTCCTGATCCGAGCTTTTCATCATTTCATTGCTGTTACAATGTTAGCCATTCAACATTACTTTTTAATCAAACCAAATACTTTCATATACATGTAGTCATGGCAGTAGTCAAACGAACGCATAAGTGCAGGGGTTTTAAACAAGTTACCCAGAATATGTCCCGATCGCATCAACTGAAGTATACATACATATACAAATATGTCTGGAAAGTGTTGTGATCGTAATTATACTTAGCTTACTCCCCTGACCCCATGATGAATAATCATTTGATTTTTCTCATTTCGATTAGTAAAAGAACTAGAACACAGCAGCAATATTTTGCTTAACAAATATTCCAGTAAATAAATTATGTATTACATACAAAACTAAAAATGTTACTATCAAAAGTTGTAAGACATATGAAATGTATGGAACAAAATATACAAATCACAATACTATCTCAATTTTTAAATAAAGTACGTTTATAAGGATAAGTGAAAGCATTAAAGGCAAGTACAATAATATGAACACGTGAAAAAACAGAACAGTAACATAAGTGAATATTGTATGGTAATGAATGACAGAAATCTAGTCAATACACAATCTTTGAAAAATACATACCAAAGGTAGGTATTTCAAGATTTCATATTTTCATTTTACATTTCACATTGGTTCAATACTGTAATACATGACTGCACATGTATCACAGTATTGGACCACTTGCAGAGACAAGGCTAAAATAATATTTCAGGAACTTTAATCAATTTCAACGTTTATATCATGGTAATCGTAATTCCTAATCACCAACAGCGCCTCAAAAAAGAAAGGTCGAAGGGGGTAATTACCCCTTCAACTTTCAAGAGCAGAGAAGTGCCAGCATTTTACGAAGGATACATTTTAAACAAAGATGGCTGTGCGGTAGGACTTCTGCAGGTGGGAGAGCTAAGAATATTGTTATCCTCATTAGAACATCTTTGGTAATAATCTTCGAGGTATTTAGGTCATATGACATCATCTGGACTATTCCATATCTACATGTACATTCAAGCTCTCAACAATTCAGGAAACAGTCATCAACCATTGGCAAATCTATTATATAGTCAGTCATTTTCAAATTAAAAATCAGGTCATTGTTTTTGGCTATGTTAGTTTCTCGAATAATTTATTAATGCGATGTTTTACATTAACCAGTCGATTAAGTTGTAAAATGTACTACATAACCCATATCAACATCAAAACAAATAAGAGAACGACTCGTAAAATGTGGATAAGTAAAAGGTTAATATGTTTCAATAAGATCTTTGGTTACAACTACCCAACAATGTCATGCAACATGTACTGGAGGCTACACACTTCTCAGGAAAGACGAAAAACGAAATCCCTCACATAGCTGCAAGTAATATCTGATTAGTAATTTCTCCAGCGATTTCGCGAGTATTAATCAAGATTATGACGTTAAAACAGGTTCTATCACATTCCTAGAATAAAAAATAAATAAACCAGATTCGGCATGCACAGATCCTTTTATCTCCTCATTACATGCACACTGCTGAAAGGATTAATCACAACATTTTATCATCGCTTTCGGTGTGTTCTTTTGTCTCTTTGAATCTGATAAAACCCAGAAAAGCAAAGAGTCACAAAGGAAGTTAGCAGGCCACCACTCTGGTTATACTTTGTATAACCCGAGTGTAAACACGTCGTTTACAGTGCTCACTTTTTCTTTTTTAACTCAGGTAAAATATTTCTTAATTATCAATGGAGTGAGAAATTAGTCGGGCCTTGACCTTCGCCCATTTGTCCTAATGGCCTATACTTGATAAGAGATAATTTCAAGGTAAATATCGCATCGAATGGACATATGGATCTCAGATCATAACCTAGAATTTATACACTTATGTGAGTGGAACTGTATACATGTGCAGCTAAAATAGGTCTACCCACTCTGCTGATTATCTCAAGACACTTTACATGTCATACAGATAATGAAATGTGTATGGACTGTCAAAACAAATATCACACTGTATTTTTTAATACGATAAAAATTTGTTCAACTATACAACATTGTAGCACAAAGCTCGGTAAATGAACATTTTCCCTCATTTATATTGTCAGTAATATTACTCACAATTGTTGAGTATTTTGAGCTTTGCATAGTAAATATAAACGTCCTAATCCTATAATATATGAACATTATATATTATTGTATATTACTGTATATTGCAAACAAGGTTGAAATTCAGACAATTAGCACTGCACGTTTTTAGTTTATTATTACGAAGACTCTTAGAATATGATCCAAAACGATTGTGTCTTTCATTACAAGATGGCCTAAACAATTATCTTGTAAATGGCAAGCTTACAAAAGTCATGTTGCTAGCAATACTCGTATGGCAATGAGGATTTTTTTTCTTCTTCAATTCATCTTCTTCTTTTTCGACCCGTCCAGTTTTTCATTCTATATGTCTAGTAGCCAGTTGATTTCCAATACCTGAATCGAATCAAAATATATCACCAATAAAATCTCTATTTAATCACGGTTGATCCAAAATCAATTTGCACTACTTGAGCGATTCCCCGGGGCGAATCCTACCACATGAATTATGGGAAGATACTTTTCACTTTGAAGCTTCCGTAACCGCATCCTCAGTTGCCATGGCACCTGGTTAAAGAGCTGACCTATCACTCCAAGATAACAAACATGTCAAAGTTTTTTAACCTCTTCACACACAAGAGAGTAGTTCTGCCCGCCATTGTTATCCCAAAAAATTTGTCCCCCTACCTTGTAATAGATGGCAAAAGTGAGTATTGCTCCTGGTGCCATACTCCGAGGTCCTGACAGGCCAAAAGAGAACCGATCTGTAGGTCCATTACAAGAACCCTGGACGTACATTGCCATGGTGTCAACATAAGAACTCCAGTTGTCTGACGATTGTCGAATCCTGACTTCCTTCTCGAAACCCAGGTTTCTGACCTTGATGGTGCCTATGAGTGTAAATTCATGGACTACTACGTTCTCGAGGCAGACATTTAAGGAGTTGAGCCGCGATAAGAAGTCTGGTTGTCCACCAGGTTGTTGGAAGCACAACGACAGAACCTTGGCACTTATCGTCTGTTTCTCCTCGTCAACATGTACGTGCAAGTCAGGTGGTGATTCCGTTCTCAATATGGTTTTGACAGTCTCCAAGTCCAACCCTAGGTGGTCAGCAAAGCGAACTGACTTCCGGGAGGGTGTCCCCGGCGGTGTTCGAGGTCGATTGGGGTCACGCATTGACGACTTCCGTGGTGATCGTATTCCATCGGGGTCTGGACTGGTGGGCGAAGTCGGTGACGTCGGCGATAAAAATCCATCTGGGGTAACATTTACATTGAAAGATTTAAAAGCTGTATCATCAAGATCAACGCTGTCGGCACCAAGTTTAAAATTGCCATGTGCATGATGTGGGGCAGACGCAGTTTCCTGCTTTAATATCTCTTCTCGTTCTACATTTTCATCACAATGAGAATCTACTGTATCTGAATACAAAGTACCCTCAGAATTCGAGGGATTCTGAATGTTATTGCAAGTTCGTTCTGCAGCTGCATTTGTAATATCGCGTTGCTCTGAGTCAAAGTTATCACTCGTATTGGCAGTATAAGAACCAGTTTGCCGACATTCACCAGGAAGGTTGCAATTACTACTCACTGTTTTGGACACGTTAATGGGCTCCAAATGCTGCCCCTTCTCAGCTAGCGATTTGCGGGCTTTCCTCGGCGATGCGGGGGGAGACTCCGTCGACATTTCGAATGTTACATGCTCCAAAAATCAAATAAAGTGCTGGTGTGTATTACGAAGCACACAGTCATAAATCAGGTCACAAGTAAAGTATACAGCATAATCACGATAACACAAGCTGTACAGTTGTGTATTGAAGCCACCGTACAACTGCACCCGACAAAAACACTATGAATACGAAATCACGATCGCCGTATCGTATCAGCTTGCTGAATATAGCTGCAGCTTGTTCGATGCGTGTCGTCCGTGTGTGCTGCATAATGCTCGTGTTGTTGTTTGCGCTGCCTGCCCACTTCCCGGGTGCTCGGGAATGTTCTTGAATTGGTGTTCATTTTGTCGGCTATGATGACGTAGAACACTGTTGACATATAACTGGCTGTTGACATATTGATGTGAGTGCCCAGTAGTTCTAAATAGGTCACAACTTGCAAGGAAATCCTCAGATAACTGACTCACTGAACTGTCTTGGACCAGAGTTTCTTTTTCTCATATAGCAAATCCATATTTCACCGAAAAATATGACGTGGAATTCAAAGACGAATCAAAGAAAAAAATCTTCGTATACGTTACCGGCCTACCTACAAATTGTGGGGGTCATAGTGGCCCGGGATAGTGGCGTAAGGGAGAGGTAGAAAATCCAAACAAATTTGCAAGAAAGCCTTTAAACGAGCGAACATTATGACTTGAACTTTGGAATGGAAACCAAATTTTTGATATGGATTGATTAATATTCAGAAAATGACATTTCACCCGTTTTCTTTCACGTTTATCTTTCCCCCGGATCTTTCCTCTTTGACCCGGGTTTTTTTTTTTTTTTGGGGGGGGGGTCGCAAAATCAAAATTGTTACTACACATCCTATGCCCTCTACGATACATAGGCAGTTTGCATCGATGATCATTGGAAATGACTTCATCTGGTTTTAATGTTTATCAAATTATATTGTGACTCGGAGCGAGTGAGGAATTACACTTTTCTACCTGCTGGTGATGATGTGCTCCCATGCAGACTTGGATAGTAGGGTGAACCCTCCCCGCTGTATACGTTCCTACTCCACCCTTTTCAAATGGTGATCTATGTGGAATGCTCCTGATACAAGTTCAACAACACTCACATTTCATCCAAACGTCTGTAAAGTGTAGACTATCTTTGATTACTGGACTGTCATTGAGAGTGTCATTGAGGAAATTCAGCGACACTCTTGCTGGGTTGTAACTGTACCATATAGCACCTCGAAAATCTCAATACCAATGACCGTGGTAGTATACTTCCCGGCTTACATAGGTGTTGGGTAACACTAGTGACGTATATATGTGCGAACACATTTAACATGATAATGATTTTTAGAAATATCTTTGGTTTCACTAAATTCAATTTCGTTTTCATAATATTCACTTCCTACCAGACTGAAAAAACCAACGTCACTATACTGCATGGTGTCCCATACTTATGCGCACTCACATTTTGAAACGCATTTAATTTTTATTTTTGTATTATATTGTTTATTATTTTTTATATAAAATCGGATGACAAATAAAAAAAGTTATAACCTTTTAAATTTTCGCTTAATTTCTCAAGTTGTATGCACATCCTGTTCGCTATGCAAATGAGGGGACCGATGACATCACCCACTCACTATTTCTTTTGTAATTTATTATATGAAATATAAAATATATTTTGTTTTTTCCATCATTGTCATGTGAAACAATTTTTCATTCCTCCCTGAACACGTGGAATTCCATTATTTTAACATTTTGTGGTTCAAGCAAGGGGTCCTAATTGTCAAATTCGTAAAAACTGAAATATTGTATAATAAGCAAACAATAGAAAACATAAGAAATAATGAACGAGTGACATCATCGACTCTCTCATTTACATATCGCTGAATTGAGCATAGAACTGTTTTGTGAAAAATAAGCGAAACTTTAAAATAATAACTTTCTTATTTTACTTCCAATTTTGATGGAGCTTTCAGCATTAGTCATGTTTGATTTTTCTCTATTTAGATCATTTTTTTCTGGGGTGAACTTGACCTTTAATATATTGTGGCGGCATTCCATGAATGCAGGGGCGTAGCTATGGGTGTGGGGCACGTGCCCCCAGAGATTTGGTGTGACCCCCAGGTGCCCCCCCCCCGAACAAAATTCTGCAGGGATAAAATGGTAAGGCCTATATAAGTTACAGCATCATTTACATGTCTTGCTTAAAGGGGTGGTACGGGCTGAAAATATTTATATCTGAATACATAGAGTAGAATTCACTGAGCAAAATGCCGATAACAAATAATAAAGTTATTGAAGTTTAAAATTTAGCAATATTTTGTAAAAACAGTCGTCATGAATATTCATTAGTGGGCTGATGATGTCACATCTCCACTTTCCGTTTTATGTTATTACATAAAATCATAATTTTTTCATTATACCATACTTGTGTGAATAATATGTCTCCCTTATAATGAGATAAGTTGCAGCAATAATTATCTTATGCACTAAATCAGTTGTCAATCCAATTTTTCTAGTTCTTGGAGGAAAAAAATTGAATAAACCTCATTTCATATAATAAAATACAAAAGAACAAGTGGAGATGTGACATCATCAGTCCACCAAATGAATATTCATGACGACTGTTTTCACAAAATATTGCTAAACTTTATAATTCAATAACTTTGTTATTTGTTATCCGAATTTGATGAATTTTCGTCATTCTGCTCAGTGAATCCTACTCTATTAAACTAAAAATACTTTCAGCCCGGACCATCCCTTTAATAAGTGCGATCCACAGTCAATTCAAAACTTTCATACACAGTGCTTAAAATAGTGCTTGAATTATCCAGTTTCAGATTAGATTAGCAATAATTTTCTATTCGCGCTTCAAGTTCGCGTTATTAATATAGGAGGATACCCATACTATTTATGATTTACTAAACATGAATAGAGTGTCCCGTTTTAGGTCTAAAATTTAAATTCACTTCCGCTCGCGCTTCGCACTCGCATCAACAGCTGTTTAGTTATACAACTATCCCTTTCATGATTACAAAAGTGCTTATAGAATGACATTTTTTTTAGGTCGGAATGTCGAAAGTTTTCAGCTCGCGCTTTTCTCGCATTATATGTTTTTTGAAATATGCATCGTCTTTATGAGTATAGCTGCATACAATCCTTTAAGGTTCCTTTTCGATCTGGCCAGAACGTTTATTAATAATTTCTGCTTGGCTCTGGCAGTATATCTACTTACATACGCATCTTGTCCAGGATCACAAACATTGAACAGAATGTTAAATTTTCAGGACAAAATACATTAATAATAAAAATAAAAAAATTAAAAAAAATTAAATAGGGCTTATCAGATTATTTCATATTTATGAAGTTTTATAAGAATAAATCTAAGAAGTGACTGTGAGGACTGCCCCTTCCAATAAAAAAAACATTACCCTTCCCCATTAAAAAGCAAGGACCCCCAGTACCTTTAAAAAATCCTAGCTACGCCACTCTATGAATGACTTGAATAGTAGAATGACATAGAATACCATAAAAATAAAATCAAATATATCATACATAGATAATTTGCTGTTTCGTCTATTGCCAGCTGTCCACCATCATTAGCATTATTTATTGTAAAATTGTCCTCTTATATTCCTTACAATTAAAGCCCATGATGCGCAAATTATTTTGTTCGACGCATACTCACCCTTATCATGCTAATACTCGAAATACCAGTTATATTATCATTAGTAACACTTTTGGTAGTATTTTTTTTAAGTGCTAGGATAGGTGCAACTGGGCCTAAAAACATTTTGATTTCGATCTGCTAAGATAGGCCAACACGTGCATTTATCCACGTATTAAAACGAGGACACACACACACGCACGCACACACATCAAAATTCGCATTATGAACCAAAAACACACCCTGCACACTGAAATCCGAGGACGCTCTCGGTAAGCGGACCATTTCAAACAGTCCAAAGTATGCTCTTGTATGTAGGGGTAATTTTTCAATAAGAGATATCTAGGGTTGTAGTCCTACACACTAAGAAATAAAGGTACGACATTGAACCCCGAAAGGTTGATGCAAAATCTGCAGCACCCTATGGGTTCAAAAATTGAACCCTGCGGTTGGGGTTCATTTTTGCACCCTGCGGGTTCAAAACTGCACCCCTAAATTTCAATTGAACCCCTAGAGGTGCAGTTTTGAACCCGCAGGGTGCAAAAATGAACCCCAACCGCAGGGTTCAATTTTTGAACCCATATAGGGTGCTGATTTTGCATCAACCTTTCGGGGTTCAATATTTTGAACCTTTATTTCTTAGTGATATAGTACCAAAAAGCGATCCTCGATGAACTAGACTCAAGTTCTGACAATAAGTTCTCGAATATTAAGTGAAATACTTTTCTGAAACACAGGGCCTCGATTTCAACCATAAAACATTTAAAATCGGCCTATAATGTGCTTTTAATAGCCATATAAGGAGTCGCAGGGCGGGACATGGAGGGTATAAAATGTATGATGTCCCTCTGCGCTTCATGAAACACAAACGCAAGGGGTTTTTTCATTTTATTTTCAAAAGGGCCCTCCAGGCTGATAAATATGACTCGTGCAATAAAAATTCTAAAAAGTCAAACAAAATCACCATCTAGCCTTGGCCCTGGATTCCTCTAAAACCTTTCTCAAAAACTAAGAAATACAATATTCACACAGACTTAGATTCAAAATACTCAAATATAGATATCTTTAATCTACATGATAGCTTTAGCCCTGAAGAGAAATTCTTTGAGAATATAGAATAACATTGACATTCTTATCACGTAAAAGTAATAATTCACTTCAAAATTCAATACAAATAATCAATTAACTAAATCACCGCTATCATGTACCACTATATGCCAAACATCATCGTCATAATACATAATTTTGAGTAAGCAAATACAGATGTAGTACACACTAACTGAAGGTTCAAAATTGAACCCCGAAAGGTTGATGCAAAATCAGCACCCTATGGGTTCAGAAATTGAACCCTGCGGTTGGGGTTCATTGTTGCACCCTGCGGGTTCAAAATTGCACCCTAAATTTTAAATTGAACCCCTACTCGGGGTGCAGTTTTGAACCCGCAGGGTGCAACAATGAACCCCAACCGCAGGGTTCAATTTTTGAACCCCAAATCAGGGATTCAATTTCTGAACCCATAGGGTGCTGATTTTGCATCAACCTTTCGGGGTTCAATTTTGAACCTTTATTTCTTAGTGTGTAGAAGTAATAACAGTTTAAAAGATGAAAAAAAATCCAAATAAAATTGAAGAATCGAGGAGAAAAAATAAAAACACAAGAATTGTGACCAAAATTGACGATAGTATCATAAAGAACACTATAACAAAATGAGATGATCATTAGGATCAATTATTATTGCGATGACGATGCATGATGATAGAAGACGGCGACGATAATAATGACGAAAACAACAGCAACAATATAAAGGAAATGATAGCTCGGCCTGTCACTATGTACATTTTTGGCATCCAACAAAAAAGACACAATATACAGTGCGTATATACAAAAGTTTGCATAAATAATGCTGCAAAATTATATAATTGTAATATTCTGAAGCTTTTTCCACATTTAACCACTGGTACAGTTCTCTTTAAGCAAATGACGATATAACCATGGAGCTATTAAACTCTGTAATAGTTCCATGATATAACTGTAAAAACAATCTGTTTCGCTAAGCACCACTTTACTTTTGAAAAATTCATTTGCGCAGCGATGCAGCTTGGAAATACTTATATGAATAAAAGCAGATGTTAATCATGAAGAACAGAGGACTTTAGTTGAGAAAATTGATTTGAAGAAATCTTTTATAAATTTTTACTTGTTTCCATGTCCAAAACACTTCATAGAGCGCCATTGACCCCCCCCCCCTCTCCCCATACACCGAGGCCATCGTGATGCTCTTATAAATCTGCTTCACATGGAGCTGTGATTAACATGAAATGGTTTCAGCTTGATTTTTTTGTTTAATGATAATCAAGCTTGGGAAAGTGGATCCTTACAAAAATGGACACTGATTACTCACATATAATATGCTGTCAACATTTTGTCGACATACCCGATCAGGGTAGCCGTGCTGAAGCCGGGGTAATAATGTGCAGCGCTTAGAAACATTTGTATTTAGCGCTATATAAATGTTGCATATTATTATTTTATTATTTTTTACTTTCATTTGATAGATGAGACAAAAAACCCGTCGGCCCAAGTATTATCCCCATATTGTACATCTGTCCATTCCCAGAACTTTTTCGAAGTGTAAAACTTTTTATTGATTCGCACTGTAGACGATTGAGATACAAGGTTTTGAAATTTTATAGGTTATAGATATACTTTTTATCACAAAATCATTTTCTTGATTTCTTTTATGAAGCCACACACATGCAAAATCCACAAACATTTATTATCTTCTCCACGTAATGTACACATATTCAATAACCTTAAAAAAATTCCACCTGTCAACAATACCATGATGGAGTTTGACTTAATAGAGTAAAATATTTGTGGAGAGACTAAAAATGAAGAACAAAACACGATAAAAATCAGAAGAGACTCCATATATAAAGAACATATTCCATAATACTATACTTACAAAAACCACACATGCAACATTTGCAAAATGCACGCGCTTATATCATAATATCTACCATCATTACACACGGCACTATTAGCAGTGTGATCAAATTTTACACGAAGCTGTTATCATGGCTATTGTTTGTATTTTGACGGTATTCAGTATCATATATTTCAGCTACTTGTAAAGGTACAGTCATATTTGGAAAGCAGAACAATAATTGAATTTAAAAAAACAGTACACAGGTTTTTGTCGAATGTTTGCAGAACAAAAATAACGTTGCGATGATATGCTGATATCTGAAACATTTTCTTTGCCTTGGAAAACAATTAAACACGATAGGCGGATTGTTGGGGGGGGGTGTTTTGGGGGTTTCTTAAACTAAAATCTATCGTATGTCAAGGGAAGGGGGAGGATTGGCTTCGTGGGAACATGACAAAATACCACGTGTGAGTCGCATTTGAAAGTTCACTTGTTCGTGTCTAATGTATATTGGGATTAAAAAATAAACCTGAATATAATAATTCCTGATAACAAGATAATAGTGGGAATAAAGGATGGGCAGCGTTTGCATACATGTGCTTCCAAATTACAATCATTATGTCAAAACAGATATAACTCAAACTTTTAAAAACATCAGTCGCCATTAAGAAAATAAGAACGAACTATCTTCCTCTCATACCACATCAGTTGGTTATTCTTACAATTGCGTTTTAGTTCAGTGAAAAAAAATGATGAAATATTTTTAAAACGTTAGTAATTTGAAAATATAAAACTTGAACACACAATTCACCCTGTTAAACGTAGCGTCAAACGCGCAAATTATTATTCGCCGAAAACTTGTATTGCATTTGTCACATTAACAACATTTAAATAGCAAAAAGAGATGATTAGATGAAGAATAGCTGATCATACTAAAAATCAAAATAATTTACATAATAATAATAATGACAATAATAATAGTAATAATAAAAATGAATTATAAAAATAAAATTGATCAAAATCATAATACTCATAATTATAAAGACAACAATTAGAATAATAGTGCTAATGATGGAAACATAAAACACTAACAACGAAAATGTGGTTTTCCCATCAGTATAAAGTATATTTCATGTTGAATGATACTGCTAAGGTGTGATTCATAATATTGATTCACATGAAGTGCTACAATCTGAGCGCACCTTTTCCCCTTATTTCTGACATCAAATATGCCTTATAATCTAATTAAAGTAGTGTATGGCAAAAACAAATATTTCATCTATTAATGCATGTACAATATTTAACAATAAATGAACATGACATTTTTGATGTGTTTGGAAATATGAATTAGAGTCAGTACTTTGCTTGACAATCTTCAGTCATCCGCAAAGTAATTCTTTATTATAATACACTCTAAAACACACTTTACCCAACATTGGGTAAACAGGGAACATCAGAACATGCATGTTTGTTGGGCAACCTGGCAAATATTGTGTAAATTCTACCCAATGTTTCGTTGAAATTTATCCATAAAACATGCATTAAGTAACTGGGACAAATCTCACTCAAGAAACTTGCATGTTCCCGTTTTACACAATATTGGATAAATTTTTAATCAGTCTTTTTGGGAGTTTAGGCTTTGTGTAACGTAATCTTGATTCCTTAAGAAAACGAAGAGTCCAAACATATTCTTTAAAAGAGACAGAAAGCATAAGTGCTCACAATATCATCACAACAGCGAAAACATTCATTTAATCACAAATAGCTTTTTGCTAAAATACTAAATGTTGTGCGACTATTTGATGGTTAACAAAATGTAAAAACGTCACGCAACACTGTTTTTTTAGCAAGGTTATATCAACGACGAAAATTGAAATGATTTATATCATTCTAGGTGAACCAAAATACAAATACGAAAACTGATAAATTTACAAGAATAAAACCAAATACTGAAACGGGTTATAATTGAATTATAAAAGCATATACAAAATCTATAAAAAACAACCTCAATCAGGAATTTTCGTAAGAAAAGAATGAATGAAAGTTTCAAAGTAATACATTTTGTGCTTTGCAAATAACTGAATATAGTTATCTTTTAAAGAGTAAATACAAAACATAAAAACAAGTTCCTCTCAATAAAAATATCGGAACTTTTTTCCATACAGGTTTTGAGCAGAAAAACAACTTAAAATTGATTCGTAAGTAGATCGACTCAGACCATGGACGCTCCAATCAAAACAAAGTTTAACTAAAGCTCACTTGGTAATGATCTAAAAGAAAATCTGAGATTTAGTCCTAACAAAAGTGTTAAACACGGAGGATATATGGTTGAATTATTAACAATTTGTAATTTCAGACAGGATGGCTTGAGCATTCCAGAGTGTATGCCGCTCAATACCTCCTTTGTACTCAACGCGATATCTTTTCATATCTATTCATTCATTATTCTGAACCAATATTCTTTAAAAACAAGGTCATAAGCGACGTTGTGTCTCACCCACTTGTGGGAATAGGCCTAAATAGAAATATCGCGATTTGCGACGGCACGCAAACAGAATTGTATCAAAAGCTCGTTGTGAAATCCAAGTTTGGTACAAAAGTGATTTGTTGCAAAGTTATGTGTCACACATTTTGTTACGGACGGTCGACATTTGGATCCCTAGCCTTCACATCTGGTGGGCGAGACAAATAAAAGATAGCAAGCTATTTTTATGTTCACTTGCTTAGGGTTATAATTATTTCTAAAATTTCATTCAATGAACAGGAACTAGGGGGGATATTAATTGGACTTTGCCCCCCCCCCTCCCGTTTTTCAAAACTCAGTTTTACTACTCTGCATCGAGAAAATGTTTCGAGAAGGAAATTCAAGGAAAGGTCAAAGTAGGTAGTTTCGGTATTTAGAGCGACTATAGAGGTCGAAAATAAGATAGAATTAGAACATAAGTTTATATAGTGGGGAATATTACCTGATCAAATACATTGGCATGATTACTTACTAACTTTTATGCATACTTTTGAAGTTATTCAACAAAGAAAGGGTTGTTTATCAAAAATATAATTAAACAAGCTCTATATTTTTTAGCACTGAAAATGCCATTAAAACCTGATGTAAAATAAGAATTAATTCATGACATTCCATAATTTTGTTTAACGTCACAAGAAATTTATACGTATATGCATATATTGGGACCCGTCTTACAAAGAGTTGAGACACTGTAGATTAAATTAAACTTAATTGGTATTTACATACAATTCATACATCTTAAATACACAAATAAAGATCAATCACAATTTTCGAGTATGATTTGAATCTAACGCACCTCTTTGTGAGACCGGGCCCAGGTCGATATAAATGAGGTAGTCGATGGCGTAACCTACTATTTTTCTTTAATATTGTTAAATCTGAAAAAATTCATATAATTCATACAAGAGTGAGTGTTATCGTTGTCTCACTTGCATATCACTGTATCAACATTTTATCATTAAAACATTTTGTTCTTGTCATCTCGAAACATTGCTTGTTCGACATAGCAATAGTAAATGAATGCAAATGAATTTCAAGTCCATTACTAGTAAACAGATGACAGGAATACAATAAATCGGCCTCGTGAGACCCAATGACCATGAATTTCTTTTGTTTGACGTGTTAAATCACCCTTAACAGATACATAGGGTCCACTGTTATACATGCATGCCCTGCATCCTTATAATACGTATTCATCTACTGTGACCTTAGAAATAGATTTCAATACATTTTGCCTAGTATTTATTGCACATACAAATTTAAAAGTGATAACTCCTACACAATTTGAACTTAACGTACTCAATTTACTTGAACCAGCGAAATGTAAAACATTTTTGTTATAGTTCCTACTTTATAGAACTTTTATCTTTTTATAGTTCTGTGAATTCCGGAATTCGCAGTGGACCTGAAAAAAATGAGGAGTAGAATAACTCTCTACGTGTATAATATAGTAGTTACGCGTGTCTTCTATTTTCTCACGTATTAATTCAAAACTGAAACAATTTTCTAAAAACGAAAAAGAATAGCAATCGACAAAGATTAAATTGTACATGTGTGATTAACACAAGATGCAAAGTATTCAATATTTAATTTGAGAGATGAATGTGGCGGTGCCTTGAAAAAAGAAAAATTAAAACCATATCTGATTAGGCCTCCACATAACGAACTGTTTAAAACAGATGATTACCTCTGGACCGGGCCTCTGGGTTTGTTTTGGGTAACATTAGCATGATTGGGGATAATCGTCATCTCAACTGCAGTTTGAAATGAAAGACTAGCTGGATTTGACCTCAATTGAGCATTAGTCTTGCATCCAGTTGTAGTGATTATTTACCGCGTTCTCCGTGCATGAAAGTGATAATGCTGAAATTGAAAGGATGTGCCTGGATTTCATCTTTATAAATTTGACGTGGGACAGCAAGAAACCGGGGCAAGAAAGCGCGTTGAAATTTGTAAGGTAGGTATAACAGAGAAGAGGTCTAACTATTCAACAAGCATGCATTTGATGTGATGGTGAGAGTACTAAATGTAAATTTTGGATTGATAGAGAATTATTTGCGACAAAAACAAACCAACAAGAGCTTCTATAATTGGGCCTTCGTTATTTTCCAGTAGCAAGAAGCGATCAGTACGACCCACTACAGACATTCGAGTGTATACAAAAATATGATTCAATGTCACCCTATATAATTACATACCACAATAATACACATTTGCTCTACGGTGGCCGTATATGGGGACCTTGACCGGAAAAAAAATATGCCGTAGTCGATTGAAGTACAATGTAGACAAATATCATCGAGTAACAATTGGGTACTAGATAGCACCTCCCTCACCAAAATTGATTTTCTCTTAAGTTATTTTTACCAGGCTTCACGATGATACACTTTTTGGTATAAAAACGGTCAGAACTCAGAAACCTGCCATTCATCTTATGATTATTAAAAATAGGCTCTCAAAGATCGTAATATCAAGCCGCAGATTGCGCAGAATAACTTGGCTATGCCTTCGTTCAGTATATAGTTCAGAATATTTTGATCGAAAAGATGTTAAATGATAAAGTAAGATTAGTGCGTGTAATAAAGGCCCTATACAAATGCACATGAAGACTTTCAAGAGCCGAAACATGAACTTTGAACACGACTCTGGATATAGGTGCTCCCTAATTCTCAAATGAATGATTTTAACAGACAAACTCAGTGATTACTTATTAATACTTTTCCGATTTACCTCCCTACAAATCTGCAAGAAAACGATTTGACCACACTAAAGCTCGGCAATTTCTTGTCAGTGTCATTGAAAGTAATATCCCCCAAAATACATACATATTTATTTTCACAAACTATTTCTTAAGTGATTGCACCGTTATACTTTGATATACTATGGTCTTTAATGAATCTATTTCAGTATAATAATGACATCATAAAATCATCCTTGAGACAAAACTTGTTTTTCCAAACATCATAATGAATGAAATCTTCGCCAGTTAATCCTTCATCTACAACGGTTACCTTTGGTTTTGACCTCTTCATCAATCAGAAGCATGTAGTTTAATCCGTTGTTGTTATCCCAGTATTCTTGGCTAGCAACCTTGTAAAATACTGCAAAGAATACCTGGTCACCAACTCCAACGTATCTCCTAGGAATTGTGAATCCAAAGCTAAACCGATCAGTCGGTCCATCGCATGAACCTGCAACATACCTTGCCATGATGTTTGCATGGGTGGCCCAGTTGTCCCAGGAATAACGAACACGGACTTCCTTACAGAAGTCCAGGTTCCGTACCTTGATGGTTCCTATGATGGTCATGTCGGATATCATCGCGTTCTCTAGGCAGATGTTCTGCTGACAGAGCCTCTGAAGGAAGTCTGGACGACCCCCAGGCTGCTCAAAACATAAATGGACGGACTTCGAGATGGTTTGGCAAGAAGAATCCAAGGGTAAAACTGTCATCGGAGGTGAAGGACAAGGATCCATTTCTAGGATGTGGCGAACTGTCTCAAGATCTAACCCAAGAGCGTCCGCAAACCTGACTGACTTTCTAGATGGGTTACCAGGTGGGGTCCGTGGTCTCTTTCGCATGCTCGACTTCCTAGGTCTCGAACTTGATGCATCACTGTCCGTTTCACTGAGTGTTGATTCCGAGTCAACACTTGATAACCTCTCTTCACTTTCATCACTTGCACTGTATGCTGCTGGATTTATGAATACGTCAAAAAGATCACTACACGAACTGCTTACACTTTCAACTTTCGAGGGAGATGTCAAACTTCTGTTATTTTGTACAAGAGAAAGACTATTATTATTATTACTACCGAAGTACGGAGACTTGTTAGCAACCCCCATGTAATCTGTTAGAGCAAATAGTTCGTCCCAGTCAAGATCTGGATGTGCTTGAGGACACATCGTGTACGTGCCTTCAGAGGATGAACATGCTCCGGCTTCATCAGATGCAATAGGAGAAAAATACTTCATGGCGGAGCCATTAGTAGGTGTGCCATCATTAATCCAGTCATCAATGTCTCCATTCCCAAGGGGAGAAGACACTGGCGAGCATCCTGGTGTTGATACATGCTCATAATCATCAGATTTCTGTAATGTTAACGAATCTGGTTTTGTGCAATGTTGATTGACTGGACCATTGACAGGGATGTCAACAGCAGTTGTGTTGTGGAAGAGATGCTGCTGTCTATCCAAGGCATCTCCAGCAACTTCATTCTCCACCGTCGCCATGACTTCCAATGGAATCAAAACGCCCGGCATTACGATAGAAATCAACTCTCCAATAAAAAGTTTTCAGTCTCGAGCAATACCTAGCGTGGTGACCTCTAACAGCTGATCGGGATTTTATTGTCGTAGCTCACGTTGCACTTGCAGTTTGCATGTTCATCGCGAACAGACGACAGTCGCGACCTGTGCAATAACAAAAATGGGAAAATGAAAACTGAATAAATACATTACGCAAGATAAGGCATATGAATTCAAACGATACGAAACAAAAATAAAGGTATACAATTTCGAAACATCATCCTACCTCTGGAATGGGATGCTTCCCTCAGCTGAGCTGGCTGATCATGATGCTGCGATCACGAAGGTACAAAAGCGGTCTGCCGATGCATCTAGCGGCAAACTGCCAGCACACAACTGCTTTCGAGACTAAGCATCGAGCGTGTCTTTGTGCGTGCGTTAATTTATGTTTGGGGTAGAATGCAAAATATAAAGCAGGTCACGTTGACTCTCATGCTGCTAGCTCGTGTACAAATTCAATGTCAAACTAAGGACCGTTGTCTTTTCGCGACGTTCAGTATAACTATTAATGAAATCATCATGTTTTTTTGTAAGTACAGGTGGGAAGAAATTGGACACAGTTAAACAAGAAAGTGCATTTTCAGTTAGGAGTTGGTTGGACTTAAGATCGAGGGGATTAAGCCTAAAGAGGTAGTAGGCCTGTCCAAAAAATCAGTCTTTAAATTCTTATGACAATTTTACTTTCAAAATCGTTATAAAAGCCTATCAAATTACAATTTCAATATTTCCTATGATGACCACTTGGATGGGAACTGTTTGTTGTTTGTTTAATTTGAACTCAGCACCAGAGAACCCCAATGATAATAGGTTTTTTAAATGCATGAAACGATGACCTAATTTCGACTCACCTTCCTTTGACCCGTTTGATTCAGTGTGCACTAATAACGACCATCCGACAAACTGCACAATGTCTATGGCATTACTGTAATTATAAGAAGTATTGAGGTCAGAATTTGAGCTCACTTGCTTATCTGTAATATTGTGGATAGGTCTAATTCGTATATCTGACAAAACTCATTGGGTCAGCTTGCGCGCCTTGATATCGGTAATAGGTATTTGCGTACATTTCCTGTCAAGCAAATTAGAGAGTATAATTCTTCCAGGCCACCGAATTACAGTCCTTATCATGTTGGACAATGTGTGAAATGTATAAACCTAAGTAAATACCGCTCGTTCTTGGTAAAAATGTACGGTTGTTATAGGTCAATATATGCCAATTGGACCTAGATTTGGTAACGATCAAATGCTACAGATATATATATGTATATATATATATATATATATATATATATATATATATATATATATATATATATATATATATATATATATATATAAACTTACTCTCGATCTAAGAAATTGCAGTCGTTCTAAATTGAAATTAAGCCTATATTCACCAGCTAAGACAATTTCGCTCCGCATTTGTATTCCCATTTTTTTTCTAAACATAATTTAAGTCGAATTGCATTGCATTGTACCAACATCATCAGCCCACCTCATGAATATTCTTGAACACGTGCCTAGAACTGTTCATCGGAATAATGCAAATTTTTGAGATTAAATAACTTTGTCATTTGTAATCCGATTTTGATCGAAGTTTCAGCATTTTGTCTGTGAAGTTTACTCTATTTATTGAAATGTAAACATCTTCAGCCCGAGCCCGAAACATCCCTTTAGCAACATCAGACGGGTAAATATTTGAAGAAACAAGGATCACGTGATTATGATCACATTTTGTGCGGTTCTGCACGTAGCCCACAAAGGTCTCTTCGGGTTGAATCTAAGTCGTAGTCTGTATTTCAGACTTATCAAGAATACCTACATGCCAGCCGATCATTTTCAGATCGTTACTCGCAACAGCGGTGATCTATTCTCATTTATATCATACAGGTACGAATATTTGTTTGTGTCCTGTTTATCTTACCACCCGTAAAACAAAGAAAAATGTTTCGTTAAAACCTAGGGCCTGTATATATCCAGGAAAATATAACACGCTACGTCTTCATCGCGAGCATACTCATTATCACAAAATTGAGATCGGGCAAGGACGATTTAGTCTATCTTCTCAGACACGATGATTCAATTATTTTCAAATACTTTTTTTAACACTAATTTGAGTTTGGCAGATATGATCTAGGAACAAGATGCATTAAATGACTTCTGTTTAATCTGTTCCCAAAAGGACATATCTACGGGCGGCCTTAAGCCCCAAAATTTAAAGTTTGAGGAATATATGAATATGTCAAAAATAAACAAACATATAGAAATAAATACAAAGAGACGGCAAAAACAAGTCTAGCTGTAAAGATATGGACAAACACATAAAATGAAGACAATCGCATAAATATAGGTTCACACAAAAATAGAGATAGTGTTGGAAATATACACTCTTAAAAAGTTTGGCCAAAATAAAGTTCAGAAAAATAGGTACACACTGAAATAGGATGCTGTTGCAACTAAACAAACACCACAAAAATAAAGACAACTTAAGAATTTAACGCAACTTTAAAAAAAAAGAAGGTTCACAAAGAAATAGAGAAAGTGTTTGAAATATTAAGACAACTTCAGACATATAAAAAAAACACCCACAAAATTAAACGAAAAGAAAAGAATATCTATCGCGAAGACAGAGGGCAAAAAAAACAAAAAAAAAACAGGGCACCTTCTTACAAAGAGTAACGATTGATCCAATCAAATCAATCGTAAATCTATGGAAATCCATTAGTGTCATTTTTTTCTACAGGAAATTTGCAAAATGTCCTCTTTAAAGTACACACCACATTCTCAAAAAAAATCAATGACTTTATAAATATACATTCATATCTAGAAACTTTGCATTTTGCATTTTATATGTTGTCTTTGATGGCTTTCCATAGTAGTGATTGGTCGGATCGATCCATAGAGATATACATCTCTATGGATCGATCACAATTCTTTGTCAGACGGGGCCCTGAAATGACAGACGAACTTGAAATATACAATCACTCAGGAATACTTATATAGACTGTCAATAAGAGTGAAAGAGAGGGCGCAATAGCTAGTTTTGCCCAGCCTCAGATACAGTAGCTCTTTCAGCCCAGATCAGTGATGACAATGATGATAATGACAATGTGATATTTATTTCCGCATGTCACCCGAAATGGGTATTGGAGAGCACCACAAGTTTACATTTACAATTAGAACAATAATTTGAATAAAAATATTATGTACAGTTTCATTTACAAATTTTACACCAATTCAGTAACAATGATTGTTAAATAGACATATGAAGAAAAATAAACATCGAAATAATTAAAAAATTAATGAAAATGCAAGTGCAAAGAATGCACTAGTATCTGGCGTGGCGCAGCTAGTGGATGTTGTAACGACATATTTTGGTAAATGTGCCGATAGCGCACCTGTGCATAACAGGATATTTTGTTACATAAATGTGCAGTTATAACTTGATGTGCCATCGCATATTTTGGTAACAAATAAAAAAAAAACAGATTTGACGATTGGACTATCACTGATTTTTCCACTATTTTATTTTGTACAGACAACTGTGCGAATGATCCGAGAAATTACCAGAATGTGCCGTCAAAGTCCTACACATTTTGGTAAATTTACCCCTGTTCCCCCCCCCCCCAAAAAAAGAGAGATTTAGTTCCAGGGACCCCCACTTTCACAACGGACAGCTCCGGGACCCCCTAATTATGACTTGCCAGTGGTACATACCTACCACATAATATTGGGCCGAGTGCCAACCTCCCGTACATACATACATACATACATACATACATACATACATACATACATACATACATACATACATACATACATACACACATACATACATACACACATACATACATACTGAATTGGATTTTGGAAAGATATTTTATGTATAGACTTTTCAGTTGAACTATCAATAATGGCTGTGATTAAAATCATCAAGAAAAGTTTAAAGAAATAAAACGTCAGATGGCACTATGGCTAAAAGAGATCTCTGACTGCCTTATGGAGAGTAACCATTGTTAAAACCATTTTTATACTGAAATTGAATCACGTGATTTTATCTTTTCCAGAATTATGAATGACATTCACTGATGCTTTAACGACTTTGTATGGGAAGGCAAACCTGATAAAATAAATAGGAAACAAATGTGTCAATCTTATAGTGAGGGTGGTGTTACTGATATTTTTATCCATTCCAAATCATTAAAAATTTCATGGATAAGAAGATTTATTTCTTGTTCTGAAATATTCACTTTTCACATTGTTCAGTCATATTTGCGGACAGCATATACATCTTTTCAATTATTCATGTCGGCTGAGTGTGTATCAATCAGATTTGATTATTTACGTCTGGGACCGACCTTTAACGTCACCATCCGAAAGACATGACTAGGGTTCGAGCATTATAAAACACTAGATATACCACTCATTATCCCATTTTGGACACAGATAATGTTGGCCTTTTCAGATCTTACCCACCATACTGTTGATGATGTTGCATGTCAAGCCCTTTGGAATAATGATTATCACAAAAATTAAAATGAATACTAATGTAATATGTTTCAAGTTTTGAATGTTGAGGGAGCCGGGCGTTGAGGCGTTGAGGGGTGCGCTTTGTACATGATATTTTAAGAACTGATGGAAAATTTCTCTCAGATTTGATTTTCAACGCAAATACAATGTGTAAGTCAATTTTCTTCAATATTTTGGCCTCTGCAACGGTATTCGAGATTGTTTTTAATAAATATGTTATAACAAAAGTAATGGAACCTACATGTATTATTCCAGAAGCACTTCTTGTAATTATTAAAGAAAAAAAGGATTGTGCTCATATTTATAATACATTTTTGAAGTATAAGTTGAAATAATGTAAATGTCTTATCAATTGGAAACAAACGTTTGACTTTGACAACACTACTACCAAATACCTTTTCATTCAATTGCAGATGTAAACACGAGGTGGTTTCAGTTCAAAATAGTGAAGATAATTATTTTTATGAAAGATATTTTGTTACGATTCAAATTAGTTCCAGATAACTATATGTACCTTTTGCTATGTGAAAAAAACTAATATGCATATTTTTCGTTTTATGTCCACACAAACGAAATATGGTCTCAACTCGAACGTTGATTTTCTCGCATAATTTACTTATCAAAAGTTAAAACAAGAAAAGAACTATTCAGATTTCACGGAAATAATAATGATGCTCTTAATTATTATTTTGATAATCGTCAGAAAAAAAGTTTTTGCAGCGAAATGTAAACAATCCATGGAAAAAGATTACGAATTCAAAGCACTTAAGGTTTGATTATTATCTTCAATTGGACCAAGGGGCGGCGGAGTGAAGGTGAAAGTGGGGGCACAGGGAAAAAATAGCACATCTTCTATCGAAAAGGTCACTATCTCAAAACAAAGGAAAATGACTCATTTACAGTGGTGTAAGGAGCCACAAAAAATTTGAGGGGGGTAGAAAATAATATCGTATTTTACCCTTCTCTCTTTCCTTTTCTTTCCTTTCCCCTTTTTCTTGGTCGTGAAAAAATATTGGCGGAGGAGGGGGAGGAGCCCCCAAGCCCCCCCCCCCACACCTCAACTCCAATCTGTACGCCACCCACATGACTCATGAATAAGGCACGTAGGATTATTATTATTAGTTTTTTCTTCTTAAAATCTAAAAATGAGAATATTGTTTTCTTGTTTCAAAGGGCACCCGTTAACACATAAAACGGGTCCTTCTCACAGGCCCGGGTGCATGAAAGGGGCACAGAAAACTTTTTTGAGGGGCACTTTCTACGGTAAAAAGGGGCACTGATTCGAGAAAGGGCACTTGTTCACACATAGAAAAGGAATTACACTCATTATCTTATAAATTCGTATGGGAGGAAAAACCAGACAAAGTTTGTGGGATTGAAATGTCCCAAACATATTTAAACGGCGGGTTTAAATGATAGACATATTATTTACACTGTCAATCATTAAATATTTCTTGGATTAGGAGAATTGTAAACGGATCAATTGATAGTTACATTCTATGCTTTCTTACGTCATCCCTGCCAAGACAACACTATCTTCTTTTATATATGACTTACACGGGTAGTCACTACTTTCGAGAATTATCAAAACAGACCTAGAAATCTTTGTGGAGTGAAATGTTTTTTGCTTATAGTAATGTATCTTCACATCATTTATGGAATAATAACAATATCAAATAGGCATTTGCCAATATACATGAATAAATTGAGTAAAAGGGGTATTCGTTTAATTAACGAGATTTTGTATGAAGGAAGGCACTTTTTATCTTTTATGTTGTCCAATCAAATTTCTTTTACATCATTCACTGTGTGTTTCTATCAAGGAAGTAAAAAAGGTCCACATTCAATAAAATCCCCCAACCATTAATTCCAGATGTGCTCCAATATTTATTCCATTTTATTTAAACGACGAAAAACAGAAAATACAAGCTTTCTTAAATGGAAGTGCATATTTGATCTGAACGATAACAGGTTGGAATCTTATTGCTCATTGGGTTTTCAGTGTACCATTGATGTAACATTGCATTGGTTTCAATATAAGGTTGTGCAACGTGTATTATTTACAAATGATTTACTTTTCAAATTGAAATTAGTTTCAGTATAAAACAAAAGAAATCGAAACGGTTTTGTATCTATACTCGGAGTGCAGGCATGTTAATCACATTTGGACAGAGGACTGGATTAGGACCAAAACCAGTGATATTCTACATTTCTCAGATGAATCGGATTTATTGGAAAAAAACAATTGCGCACTTAATTGTGTTTCTTTACAATAAGAAAAACTTTATTATGTATATGATTGTAAAATAAGCAATTCAATGCCATTTTTGAGTATCATTAAATCCTCAATAATCAATTATTACCAAAAATGAAAAAAAAATGCCCAACTAAATTTCAAACAACGCAGATTTGACAAAAGATGGTTTCGATTGAAAAATGTCTTTATTTTTGACGTTCACATGTAAAATTATTTTGTTACACTTAATTGTCAGTTCATTGTTTATATCAGTTATTATATTATTGTGTTCTGTATCTATTATTTTTTGATTGCCAATAAAATCCCTGTGGAGAAGAAAAGGATTTTTAAAAATAAATAAAACGGGCATTCTAAGATGAAAGGGACACAGATCATGTCGTGAGGGGCCTATTTGTTAAAAATTGGCACTGATACGAGAAATGGCACTTGCTAACACATAAAACCTGTCCTTCTCAGATAAAAGGAGCACAGAACACGTTCGAGAGGGGGGGGGGGGCATTTTTCTGGCTTAAAAGGAACACACTTTCAGTGATTCAAGAAGTGGGGGCACTGTGTCCCCCTGCCCCCCCCCCCCCCCACAGGATCGCCACCCCTTGTTGGGCCTCATCAACGTTGAAACACTGGCTGTTGCGCAATGATCAATGCATGTCGAGCTAGGGGTCCACGAGATGAAACTTCGAAAAGCTTGAAACTGAAAGAGCGCCTTGTTCACGAAGTCGTCTACATGATATACAGGCGCCAGGATGTTTTATACAGGGGGTGGAAACTCCGCTTCTGCATCCGGTCAGAATTGAAGAAAATTTTGGAGGGTCAAAAGTGCACACTGATCCCATTTTACATGTACAAGCCTATGGACACCGCCACTGCTTTGGTACACCAGCGAAATGGAGGCGTGGTCATTAAACGTCCTTCGCGCATAGCGTAAAAATATGTAAATGAGCATTTGGTCACTAATTAGCATAATGCGCGACCTGATTTAATATCGTTTGTGATTATAACATTTTTATTGATCTATTTGTTCTTGCCTGTCACGATTATTACTGCACCTTTGATTTATTTTAGCTGCAAGTTGCCAGGATCTTTGGGAAACCAATAACTGGAAACTTTATGGGAGGGAATTTAATTGAGCTTGATTTGCCCTCTTTTCATATAATTTTCTTTCTACTAATTACATTCACTATATTTATGTTTCTGAAGCCCTTATTTGAAGAGCTCACTTGCAAAAGGGGTTAGGTCCATTTTTCATCAAATTTGATTTTTTTTTTGTCGCAATGTTTAGATTTTTAGTAGCTCTATAAGATGATACCAAAGAAAATTTGAAATTCACATGAAAACGTGAATAAAAGTGGCAAAGAAAAATCACTTTTTAAATCAAAATTTATTGGATTCATTTCAGTATAGTTGCAAAAGGGTTTAGGTCCAAAATGATGTTTTAAAGAATATATAGAAAAAAATTGAAAACAGGTAGATTTCTTTTATACCCGGCCAATTTTATGTTCACATGATAGGCTAGTACATGACAATTTAGTTGAGTAATGCAATAGGTGAGAATAAAAAACATGGATTTTTCTCGGAATGGTAAAAAGTGGACCTAACCCCTTTTGCAACCAAACTCTTCATTTATATTTCTATCTTTTCTTTTTATTTTTAATTACAGAAAACAAAATGAACCTTTATTTCATAATTTTAAAAAATAATAAGAACAAATCAAATACTTTTACATAATTATTGTAGTCCCCAATATAGGTCCTATTGAATAGCAGTCGGGAGCACTTAATTTTAAATGGCGACTTCTATGTCATTATTATAGCAATAACCATGACCTAGGTACAATATTTTAGGGGAATTCTCAAAATTATCTAGGCAGGAGAGCAAACCGATCGTAGGCTATAGGATATTTATTTTTTTATTTTCAACTGGAAATGAATCTGGTATAATTTTAATATGGAAAGAAAAATACATTTTATATACAGGTTCCAAATTTTGTAGAAATAATTCCCCTCCCCGTATACCCATCATGAACAGTAAGGTCTTATGATTGCTTCTTCTAAAACAAACAACTTTCTCTAACTGCCCCCATCTCCTGCCCCTTCTCTCTCTCTTTCAGAAACTGACACACATAAATATATGCATAAAGGCAAATAATTCTCCTGTCATTTTACATACTTTCCCACTCTTATCCTTATTTCTCTTGAAGAATATTTTGATTAACTGCTGTTTGCTCTCATGATGTCACAGTAGTATCACATTTGAGTACAAGGTGCAACATCTTGTGCCATTTGTGCATAAATTTTTTGGTAGCAATATATCATCACAAATTGGTGATTAATAAATGAAAATGACCAAGATCAAATAATTTAATTCAAAATTAACATGTTTATTAAGAAATCCATTTTCTGAAAAATTGAAAATAACATAATTAGAGTCTACAAGCATTAAATTAGATTTAAAAAAAAGGATTTAGTACATATTCTACACTTAAGTCAAAATATACAATGTTTATCAAAAATTCACTCAAAAGATGTTGATGAGCCTAATAATTAATATGAGGGATGCATCCAAGATTTCATAAAAAGAGCATAAAAATCTGAGATATTCTGTTTATTCTTTCCACACAAGTTTGTCATTCAAAAAAGGGTAAATTCCTTCCAAATTTGCGGACAAGAAATATTCTACTAATGTGAGAGCACTCCACATAAAAAGGGGGGGGGGGGCATAATTCAAGAATCTCCCTAAACAGTGCCTTTCCAAGTCAGTGAATCACTAACAAAATTTGATATTGTATACTGTCACTGTGGGTAGAATTCAATCTATTTTTAAAAATATAGTCTATTTATATATTTTTGCAGAGGAAACCCATTTCAAAACTTTGAGTAAGATAACAATAAATGCAATTTAATATCCCTACATAATTATTGAGCCATTATATGACGACTTGCAATTATGGTAACTTTGTCCAAGCCCATTGCAGCTACCATAAAGACCTTGATTTCTTGCTCAGCCCTGTTACCATGGTAACTGTCATAGTGACAAGATTACAGTAGTAATAACTTGTTTATGGAATGAGGTCCACGAGTGATGCTAGAATTATTTCTTAATCCTCTGATCACCTTTTATTAACATTTATCTACACATGATTTTTATTTCAAAATATAAATTTTTGTCTTGTATACAATAGTCCTTTAAACTGGAAATTATATTTAATTTCACAAAAACTTCTAAGAACTAGTAGAAATAATAAATATTAATAAAAGGTGATACTTTTGCCCATTGGAAAAAAAAAATTCTTTCTTGTATTTTGTGTGAAATTTTGTATACTTTAATGTCATTGCCCGCTGATGAACCTGAACTCTTTTCTACAGATTTGCAGTTTAAAGAACATTCAATGCTTTGTTGATATATCTATTCAAATTATTTTGAAGTAACTACTAGCTTGGCCTTCATATATCTTCCATCTTGGTACTTGTGATACCATTACTTAAACAGCTTGGGCAGTGGGAAACCTGCATTGTAAAAAATAGAGAAAGAACAAAATGAGCTGCTGATGTAAATTATTTTACTCATCTAGTCCAGTTTTATTAAGAAGATTTAAACTCTATTTAATACTTTTGTCACTTTTGTCCTACAGTATGTTTTGATAATAAAGAGTCCAAATTAATTCAAATATTTATCAGATGATAACTGTTAATATCATGTTTTATTGTTTTTTATGTACATGTACATAGACAGAAGGTATGGTCGGTGAAAATGGAAATACTGGTGAATCTGAATTCAAGCAAATATTAACTATCAATGGAGCTTTAATTGTACATGATATCTTATCTTGACTCAGCTCAATTAGCCATACCCCCTCCCCCCAAAAGAGGGAATATTTATTTATTTAGATTTAGACTTTAGCTTAGATACAGCCTGTATTATTATTAAAACAACAAGCATACCTTGCAATTTTCCAATTCAGATGTCCTGTTCCTCATTAGAGTGTAACCCACACTTGCTGATCTGCATGGTTCTCAATTTTTTCCCTCTGACCGGGTGTGAACTGCTACAATCTTGGTCCTATTGGATCTGCAATAAACATTTTTTTAAGTTTGAGAGTACGGTATTAGAGATAAATAAACTAACCCAATAACTACTCTTCTTAAACAACATTTAAAAAATTTCAAGCTGCCCATATCATTGGCCCATGAATATTCCAAAATTAATTATCTGGTCGGTCCAAAAACTCAATCTCTATCATAAAGTTTCACAGAGAAGCATACGCATACCAGGTACCAAACTGTTTATTAAAGTAAAATGATTCCAACCAATATTGCTCCAGCTGTATAGCTGAATTAGGACCTGGTCTATACTGGTCCTGTATATAACTAAAGAATTACAACACATTTGAATGAAGTAAACACTAAGAACTTTTCAGAATACCACCCCAGGCCAGGCCCAGGGCATCCTGTTCAAATGGAAACTTGATTTGCGTCCAAGACATTGCATTCAAATCTAACGCTAAATCAATTGGATTTCATTCATGATTACTCTGAAGTAAAAAGTTTTTGAATAAAAGAAGCTGCTGAGAATTATACTTATTCATATGAAGATGAAATAGCTGGACGGACTAGACCTAAACTTCAACTTTCAAGCTTGAACTTGAAGTTTCGGGCTAGTCCGTCCCCGCTATTTTAATACCCCATCACTACATTGACAATCTCGCTAGCCGGCTAGCACCGGCGATATCAAGACCGGATCCCGCTCTGACCAAAATCGACAGTTTCTCGTTACTAAAACAGGAGGTCGGAAACAAGTCCACATCTACCCCTGATAATTGACAATAAAACTGAAATACAGGTTTACTTTGTGCCTACATGAAGGATTCCGATGAAGGTCTAGATCTACGACAAATGGTAAGTTAGGCCTATTTTTTGAGAAACTCAAATGACAGATGATTTATTTGGAAGTCAGGCAAAAGACATGGGAGTGTATGGAAATGGAGGTTTACGTAATAAAGTAATACGGGATGGGCCCCGAACCCCGGCAAACACATCACCATTGCAAGTGAGATCAAAACATGAAAATTAACTTAACTTACTTTTATTCTCATGGAATGTCAGTAGATTATTATTGATGTTCCCTCCAAGATTTTCTGCTCCAATGAAGTTCACTAAAAAATCACGATTTCGAACATCAATTCTATAAACAGATGATTAGTCGAGCTATTTCGTTGTAGAAACTGGAAATTCGCACAGTCCAAAAGAACAACACTTCGCACAGATCTCGTGGGGAATTGTGGGAAGGAAAAAACGTGTTTAATTCATAATATATGAATAAAACATTAGCGTCTTAGCCAATCATGGAAGTGTATTTTGCGTAATTTGACGTCATTTCATGAATTAAACATTGACCCTCCAAAATCACCCTTCAAATTGTCCGCCGGCAGCCATATTGGCTGTGTACAAAACCTATGGGAAATAAAAATGCGCGAAAAGAGTTTCCTCTCTAGCTCCCTTCGGGAGCTTACGTATACGTAAGATCGTATCTCTGTGGTTTTATACAGGAAATAGTCCAGTCAATCTAGCCAGAATAGGGGGGTGACCCGCCACTAATTGCAACACTTGATTTTCCACTGCAATGCTTTCCAGGAAGGTCCCCTTAACAACATACTAAAAGTCCCAAAAAATCCAAGCAGTGGAAATTTATGAAATTTGCATATTATGCAAATTAGCCATAAAAAGTTAGAAAAATAAGGAAAACAGTCCAAAAATTACAAATTAAGTGTTCAAAACAATTTAATTTGAGCGAAAAGTAATGATAAATAACTGTATTCAATGTTTTTATTCAAAAGCGCCAGCGAATCTACCTAATTTGCATAATATGCAAATAAGCATCCTTATATGGAAAAAATGTCAAGATATTGTGATTATTCTCATATAGACTGCTTGAAAACATTTCATTTATGTAGACATTTTTGCTACTATCACTAAGCATGAGAATTCATCACAATGCCTGAAAATTAATTTGCATATTATGCAAATTAGCCATTAAAAATAGAAAATAAGGAAAATAACACAAAGATTATGAATTAAATGTCAAAAGCAAGTAATTTGAACAAAATTTCATGATGAATAAATAAGTACAATGTTTTTATTTTAAAAAGCTAGCCAATCTGGCTCATTTGCATATTATGCAAATAATTATCCATATATGGAAAATGTCAAGAAATTTTGATTTTCTCACATTGACTGATGTTAAAATCAATATGCTGCTGTCACTAAGCATGTCTATTTATCCTAATATAATTTGTATTTAAGGTAAAATACTGGAAATGTGTTCTTCACGTTCTTAAGTCATGTTGTTACTCTGACAAGATGATGGGATTGGCAAGAACAAAGCACAGTATTTGAAATTGGTGAGTAGTTTGTTAGAGCTGACATCCCTTTCTTATATGGATGGGAACGACGGAAGGAAGGCCAAGAAAAGCAAACTTATGGCAGGTGAGATCTGACGAGTTGTCTCATTAAGAAGTGTAGCAGAGATTCCATCTGGCCTAGTAGCTTCATGCAGGTTGTTTTCTTTAACAATTTCTTCAGTAGTTTGGCTACACCCGCTTGACTAAAAAATATGTTTTCTGGCCATGTCTGGGTCAAAACAGGGTTCCATAACTTGCAGAGCAGCGTCATCATCACCATGATCAGTGGTAAATACTAAGACTTAAAAATCAGTTGTCTTCCAATGTAGTCATAGCGCATGATATTAAGGGCTTCCAACATGCTAGTTGTTACAGCCTGGATCATTGCCAATCCGGTCAACAAATTGTATATTATAGGCTTGTCTACAAACCATTCTATGGTCCTAGTGTAGCAAATCTGAGCTTCAGCTAACTGATGCTTTAGGAGCTCAACATGCGCAAGCCTTCCTATAGAACTTTTCTTCCAACACAACTTATGTCAAGTGTCTAATAATATTGAGGCATCTTGTGTCGGAGGAAGACATGGGTAATGGTTTGTTTCTTGTCAAAGTCCTCTTGATTGACATTCAATCTCCTATGCTCGACTTGTCGGATTTCAGTACAGGGAGTTGTATGATTATCCAAAGTACATCTGCATAACACTATGAATGTCAGCGTTCCTCCAGACTAACATCCTTAGTCGTACCATAATTTCTGAAAGGTTTATTCCTCTGAATACCCTCACAGTATATCAATGAGTAACACAGAGTGGCAAACAAATCCTGGAATGGGTACACACTGTTTAATCAATGTTGGATGGTATTTGATGGTGATGTTAAGGGTGTTCCGTTATGTTGTGTCCTCTTGTTGGAAAGGCAATAATCTCGCTTAGTCCTTCATCTGTTAACGTCTACTAGGTTGTTCATTGTCTCACTGAGGAATTTCCATTTGCCATAGGTATCAGGAAATTGATATTATTTGCATATGATTTGCTTAGAAACTATAGCTACAATATTTGGAGATAGTTGCCATCCTTAGGAGATTCATCAAAGAGGAAAGAACAGAAAATGGATGCTTCATCCTGAAGCAGCAACTGGATTCAGCAAGAACGTCTAATCATGATTCCTGTATCTGGGAAAGATGTCTATATACACATTAAGCCTTTATAATGACTTTATGAATGGCTTTCATGTCGCTCGTATGGGCAAATGCCTTAGCAAATGCTTATTGGTACTCTTATAAACCATGCCCAGAGATCTCGTGATTTAAGCAAGTACTCATATTCACCACCAAGACAAGTGGTGTGCTACAAGGACCAAATATTCGATGCTAACGAGCTTTTATTTGTACTGGGTGTGACATCTTGTGCTGATCACTTGACAAGCGTGGACTATACTAGCAAGAAACGCAAAGAACTCTGAAAGACACCTATCCTATAGAGATCTTTCAATGATCTTTCAAAGATGTTTATGCAACAAGTGATCTTTCAAAATTCTTTCCATAGACTTTGCCTGGTCTATCAATCATTTGATGATCTTTCAATGATCTCTCATGAGTCTTACAGTAATCTCCGAAAAATCTTGAGAGACTGCCGAAAGATCATAGAAAGTTCATTGAAAGACCACTGAAAAATCATCAAAAAACAATTTTCCTGTAAGACCACTAAAAGACTGTTTTGAGCCATTTCAAAAAGTTTTGGGACTCACGCGGAACATGAAGACCATTAAAAGATCTATCAGGAATCGTAAAAGACATCGGAGATCTTTGAAAGTTCGTTGAAAGACCCTTGAAAGATCAAGCAAGTTTTATGGTCTTACAGCAGTCTTTCAGAGGTCTTGCTCTCTGTTGAATGGGGGTTTAACTGTTTGTGTGAGAAAAATCAAAATTTCTGGGGTTTTTTTCATACAAGGATGCTCATAATTATATATGCAAATGATGTAGATTTACTTACAATTTTTTTATTTGAAGAATTATCAAATTTGTAAAGATTACCATGAGCTTCCGTTCAGTTTATATTGTTTTCCGCACTTGATTTCCAAATTTTTGATTATTTTCCTCATTTGTAAATTATTATGGCTAATTTGCATAAAATGCAAATTTTGTGATTTTCCTATGCTTGTCTGTTTAATGACTATTAATATGGTGTTATCTTCCTGTAAGGCATTGCCATATTCCAATTTCAATAGATAATCTACTTGCAATTTTTGAGGAATGTATCACCAGTGTGTTTTCTTGAATATTTATTACATGTTGGATACTTATTTGCATAATATGCAAATGACACTACAGACATAAAGCTTAATATAAATGTATTCAACGTCCTTAGTGATAGCAGCATAGTAATTTCAACATTATTGAAATTTTCAAGCAGTCAATGAGAGAAAAATCACAATATCTTGACATTTTTTTCCATATAAGGATGCTTATTTGCATATTATGCAAATGAGGTAGATTTGTTTGCATTTTTATTAAAAACATTGATTAAAGTTATTTATCATGAATTTTCGCTCAAGTATAATTGTTTTGGACACTTAATTTGTAATTTTTGGACTATTTTCCTTATTTTTCTTAATTTTTATGGCTAATTTGCATAATATGCAAATTTCATAAATTTCCACAGCTTGGATTTTTTGGGACTTTTAGTATGTTGTTCAGGGGACCTTCCTTGAAAGCATTGCAGTGGAATATCTTGTGTTGCAATTAGTGGCGGGTCAAACCCTATATTGACTGGACTAAAAGACGGGACCTACATGACTGTGTGGTCATTCTATACTTCCCAATCCCACAATACGCATCATCTTCGGCCTCCTTATTAATACAGCTATTTATATGTATTTGAAAAGCAAAAAAAAAAATCCCAAAAGGAGGGCACTGGGCGGATGTGCAGCTACCTAGATACGCCACAGGCGCCACTGACTACATATGTATAATACATGTATGTAGTAGTCATGGATAAGTACATTTACAAAGGTTTGTTAATAGTCTTTGTTTACGATACAATTACAAAATATGTGTGCAATTGCATCGAATATTGATTTTTACTGTCGAATAAAAACATTTATTCTCATTTTCTTTATTTTTATTATTACACTGCAAAAACTCCGATGTTGATTTAACACCAGCCAGGAATCTATATATGTCCACACCAGAGAAGTGTTAGACAACACCAATTCTGTTTTAGTCTAACACCAGATAGGTGTTTCACAATTAGTATTAAAACAGCATCGGTTTGATTCCAAACTGGTGTTATTTCAATACTTCTCTGGTGTGGACAGATAAAGATTCCAGGCTGGTGTTAAATCAACACCGGATTTTTGCAGTGTATTATTATTATCATCATCATCATTATTATTACCATCATCATCATCATCATCATCATTATTATTGTTGTTATAATCTTGATTATTATGAATATTATTATGAATCATTCCATGATATCAATACAAAATTCTCTCATCATAGAAACAGAAGCCTTCACATATGAATTAGCGTTATAACCAGAAATCCCAGAATATTTTTTTCTTCACCATCTTGAAATGAAAAATCTGATGCTGTGTTAGATTGAACCTGTGGTTTGAATATGCTTTTGTATCCGTCATTTTATTTGCTTTGTATGATAGATATTCGCTTCAATAATAAATCGTTTTGTTTTCAAGTATAAATAGTCGTGTCATAATATTACTGTATTTTCTTCAGTTAATTAATCTTACATGCCGTAAATAAATATAGCTCTTTTACGCAAAGTAAATCGAAATTCCGTGTATTGATAGGGGCCATATAAATTTAGTTCACCATTATCGTTATTGTCAATTACATATTACGGTTAATATAATGGTATGTCAATTAGATATCTCCCTCAATGTTTATTTGATTTTTTTTCTCTTTATTTTTTGTTTACTTGTAAGAGAATTTTGAGAAGAAGTTGTTCTTTGAAATGGATAATTCTTGGTAATTTAGCAATTTTTTATTTTGGGCCAAGACTAAACTTAATCAAAATTTGGTTATTACTCTCTTAGGATTATTTTATATATATTTTTTAAAGTTTCCGAAATTACACCCTAAAAGGTGCTACTATAGCGATGCTTTGTTATATATTTTGTATGAGGGAAGGGAAGATTCGAAAATTATATGTTCCCCTCTGAAGGAAATGGGTGGGGAAATATTCTAGTGCATAACTTTCATTTAACGCAGTTAATGGCGTAATGAGACAAAATTTTGGGAAAGGCATACATGGCGTATGGAGCAAATTCTCTCTCTCAAACAAAGTACGAGTGAAAGACGCGAGCGAGCAAGAATATTGGCATTTGTTTTTAATCAAGTTTAATTTGTGTGATACACTTGCCTTTTTTTTTTTTTTTCTTCTCCCCCTTTTTGCTGATTAAAAAAAAAGTGTGGGGGGGGGGACATTTGATATTGTTTCCCCCTGCCCCCCCCCCGAGATAATTATTGTGACATGGGGCCTGTTGCAAATAAATTTCTTACCTGAGAAAACTCTGGTTAAAACTGAAAACTAAGGTTAGTCTGATTTTTGACATTGACTTTAACACAGGGCAAAAACTCTGGTAAAAACTACTTTAGATTTCTAAGGTAAAAAGTTTTATGCAACGGGCCCCTGGGGCATGTTTCATAGAGGACTTGCAGCTGTTGCAACTTTGCCATTATGGCAACTGCCATCAATGGCGGCTGAGCCCTGTTACTCTAACAACACATTTTCTGCGAACGGAAGAGCGAGATTATTTTTTTTTTATATTTCGACCCAAAGTTGGACATTCTAAACACTTATCTAACCATGATCAGGATCGATCGTCATCTTACTAAACAAACGCAAAGAGCGAGATGAAATTTTGTTGATATTCTGACCTAAAATTGGACTTTCTAAGCACTTTCGGTAACATGAACAGGGTGGGCATTAACTATGCATTTGATGCGAGGGCGAGCGCCAAACTCATATTTAACATGAAATTGGCGCCCCCAGTCAAACATGAAATTGGCGCCCCCAAGGGTCGAATATGAATTTGGCGCCGCCCCCACCCCCTCCTGAGGTTTAGTATGAATTTGGCGCCTCAGGGCAAACATCTAATTGGTGTTCCTATGTCGAACATCAAATCGGCACTCCTAGGTAGAGCATCAATTCGGCGCCCCCTATGTCGGACATCAATGCGGCACCCCTAACATGCCTAAGTAAAACATAAATTCGGCGCCCCTATGTCGAACATAAATTGGGCGTCCTTAAGTGAAACATCAATTCGGCGCCCCCATGTTAAACTTCAATTCGGTGCCCCACTTTATCGAACATCAATTGGGCGCCTCTAAGTAGAACATCGATTCGGTGCCCCCTACGTCGAATATAAATTCGGCGCCACCAATATCAAACTCCGATTGGGCGCCCCTATATAGGTAGAACATCAATTCGGCTCCCCAATGTCGAACTGCTCTAAAGTACTTGCCAATGCATTAATTATGCCACATTTTTATTACCATTACTGTATCCAGCCCGGTCCAACTGTAATTTGAACGTAAACACAATTATTAAACAACCAAAAAGAATGGCTCGATTTATCTTACAGATAATAGGTCCCCAACTCTAAAATACTTTAGAAGTTAGGATGGGTTTCAATAGAGGAGAGGTTCTCTCGCTTTTAAACCCACTGTTCCTTTCAACCGATCGCTTTGCTCACTCACCAAAGACATTTAACATCTTACTCCTCAAACACAGTGACCAGTGTTCTGAAGTCAAATTGCACTTAGACCACGGTTTAACTTTTTACTAAAATTATGTAACCCCCCCCCAAGTTGTTTGTATTGAATTTTTTATATACTAAAGTTGTATCCTTTAATGCTTTCGCGAAGAAGAAAAAAAAATTGTTAACGATCCCAGACAGTTATGAATTATTTAAGTTTCAAATGAGTTGATAAATTGAACATCTACTAGCAAAGAGTGGTGCCACATTTGGCTTTCCACACTATAACCTTAAAACAAAGTTAAATTCAAACCTGAGTTCAAAATACGGGCTAATGGCAAACTGATCAATCTGTCTTGTAACATGATATATGACAGCATATCATATGCTTATGCTCGATAGTTCGTTTGGAACTGAACGACACAGATCAGAATTAGATCAGAGTCTAGTTGCCTTGAAAAAGGACGACCGATTTATTTGAATGATGTTGTGTCACTGATAGCTTTAAGTCACTTGAAGGTCATCCTTGATATTCAAACCGATCAGTATCGGATAATCTTTTACAGACAATGAAGATCTCGTACAAAAGAAACTAGGATCAGTTTTCATCGGATTTATATATACGTCAATTCATTTATTTTTCCAATTCTGAAACTCCAATGGTCAGTTAAACCATGGACTCTACATGCTGGTTAAACATGTGTATTCTCTTGAGCGTCTGGAATATTGACCACCATTACCATTTTTGTTGAAAAAAAATCTTCTTCTTCTTCCTTCTTTTACATCTTCTTCTTCGTATTACTATCATTATTATCATTATTCTAATTATCTTATTCCATCCCTCAAAAATCTGACAGGTTCCCAGTAGCCAATCAAGCCCAATATTTCAAATATTTTCAACTTATATTCATTCATCTTTAAGATATTATTTCAAGTGTTGTATAGGCCTATAAAACATGATGTAGTCTGTTCGGAATTTATTCATTCTATTACTGGACACTCAGATTATTCAAAAGCAAGATATTATGTAACCATGTCTGACATTGCAGGATGCTGAAATTGCATAAAACGGTGACTAGGACAGCACTTTAATAAACACTTTAGTAACTTTTGCTGCTTTTTGATGCAGTTTTATGTTGCCATAATGTATCTGATTATATGATTTGTGAAGAAAGATTGAATAATAAAGTCTTTCTTTAAAAAATGAATTAACAATGTACTTCATATAGACCAGCTGTAAGATACCAGTCGCCAGTAGACGCATTGATGCTTTCCAGTGGTTCTAAATAATAAAAAGCATCATTCAAATAAAGAATATCATGATATCAAGGACGGTGCTTATTCATCGAATATTTTAAACTTCTACCACTTGATTTCAAATTCCGTGCTTCTGATCATGTGAACGATCGAACTACGAATTCGTCTATTGATCTAAAATAAATCAGGACAACTTTGAACCTGGAATTTGTGAGCTTTCTATGAAAAAGTGTGTCGAAAGATTAAATAGCTGGCTCGGACTGATTCGTAGAGGGGAATTTCACCCTGAAGAACAGTTCGTTGTAAAATTAGCAGAAAAAAAATAATTTAAAATATTGGAGAAGAACGAGGTTTTAGGATAATTTCTTTAAAGATTAAGAAAGTTATTAGAATTTTCAGTTTCGGATTTGTGACGTGATAAACGAGGAGCTGTCCCATATGTAATATAAAATGCATATTATTTCAATTTGTTTAATGATTCGTAATGATTTATTTTTGTTTTCTTTTTAGGAACGAGTGTGAAAAGATTTTTCTATTAACATTCTAAAGGTACAGTAAAAACCATAGAGCTATTAAAAACCGTTCTCAATTTTCTGAGAAAATTACATTTCGTCGATTTCTTTTTTACCATACCATATGGAGGAAAGCTGCACGCATATAGCGTAACAAATAAAATAATCAAAATTCTGACTTTTTTTTCATTCTTTGATGGATTTTCTCAAACCTTCGGCAATACTTTTTTTTCTATTTTTAAAATAAACTTTTTTTTCAGGGCGAACTTGCCCTTTAAATTACTGGGTAAATATGCGTAACCTACATTTTCGGGGTCTGGACCAAAGACAGGGGAAGATCCAGCTTTTGTCAATGGAGGGGGAGGGGGCAGTAAAAAAATCACCAACATTTTTACTGATCAACTTCAAGCTGATTTTTCTTGGTTCATGAAGGGTAAAGATTTAAGTTTTAAGCACGTCTTATTTTTGCAAAGAAGATAGAGACAAATAATTCGAGCGCAAAGTACGCAAATACCTTTTTCAAACAAAGGTTATTCATTTATTGACAAACGTCATGGGCGGAAATCCAAGGGGGATTTGCTTGTCACATTTCTTTTTTGGTCGAAACGACCTTACATTTGGGGTGACAACCTCTTTTTTCCTTTTTTAATTTGTCAAATTTTCCAGCCCCTGTTCCCCCTACCTTTGGGGAGAGATTTCCGCCCTTGACAAACGTAAAGTTTACCAGAGGTCCGCCTCAGACTACATAGTAATTCATTTTGTGCAAACTGGACTCCAAGTTTTGTTATAGTAATAATGATAATAATGATTAGAATAATAACATAGTTACATTTATATCGCGCTAAATACAAAATGTTTTAAGCGCTGCATACTACACCGGCTACGGCTTTAGCACGGCTTTCCTGATCGGACGCTCGAGCATTCAAGGAATAAGCCAGTTCGTAGTTCCTTTTTGCGCATGATCATGATGATCAAAAGATTATACGCATGATCAGCCTGAGAGAGGAAGGTCATTTGTACTAAAGTGACATGGTGGTTTAAAATCTAAGCACCAACTGTGATGTCTTGATTATTCATATTTTCTTTTGAATTGTGGTTTTCATGTACATCCACAAAAACAACAATGCGTCCATGAACGACTGGTATTTCACAGTTTGTCAAGTACATTGTGCAACATGCTATCCCATGCTATGATATGCATTCAAAGTATATAGGAATGCAACAAATACCTTCATATATTGTTCATTGCTGTGCTATTCTAGTCGCCTGCTCTATTCAATTTCTTCATCCTGCTATGTAAGGCAAGCTTACGTAATAACTTGCTACTTGCTTTGAAATCTGCCTATCATAATGAAAGAAATGAAAGGTCATTTGACCAAAATTGTCCATAAGTAACTACGAACTGGCCTATTCATTCATACCTGGTACCCATTTACTACACATGAGTGGAGAGCGGCAAATGTACATAAACGCCTTGCCAAAGGACGCGAGTGCATGTTACCAGTTTAGAAAATCGATGTATTTTTGAATAACTTCGCTATTACTAAGCAAATAGAAATCACAATGGAGAGCTGAGAGGCCTTTGTCGAAAGACTGGGAGTGGGACAGCAGATGATCCGAATATTTCCATCGGACGAACAATTGCAAATATGTTGTTGCCCAGAGTCAAGAGATTCCATCAACTTTTGACAAAAGTCTCTCAGCTCTCCATTGTGATATGACTTGCATTTTTTTAAGGAATTAGACTGTTTAGAGATTGCTCTGACGAATACGTTACAACTTTATCTTTTAATCGGCCCAGTGATCCTATTGGCATCTTAATCACGTAAATCTGGAGTTAGGGGATCAGACTATTGTAATATCATGTAGATAAACATATTATTCACAGATCCTCTCATCCATAACGAATCCTGACGTTATATAACTATCGGGTTATCGATTGTTGTAATCAATACATAAAAAAATTCTTTGAGCCTACTGGGCTCCAATGCACAGACGTCTTTCTTTCCGAAGTCTTGGGGGACATTATAATAAACTTACTTGAAAGGGTGGCGCCATTTATCGAGCTGAACACCCCACGCTTGCAGAACTCTCCAGTAGAAAGGTTTGGTTGGTATCGTTTCTGGTCTGAATCAGTCGGAACGGTGGGGAAGCACGATGCAGTTGATTTTCACGGTTTTATCAGCTTTGGTGGTTGCAACAACGGCTAAAAATGCCACATTCTATAAGGTGGAAGATGCGATTAAAGATCACTACATAGTTGTGATGGAGGTGAGTTAGACTAATTTCTGCCATAACCGTTCCTGTCTTAAACTTAAAGGGGTGATCCGGGCTGAAAGTATTTACAGTTTAATAAATAGAGTAGAATTCACTGAGCAAAATGCCGAAAATTTCATCTAAATCGGATAACAAATGACAAAGTTATTGAATTTTAAAGTTTGGCAATATTTTATGAAAACAGTCGTCATGAATATTCATTAGGTGGGCTGATGTTGTCACATCTCCACTTGTTCTTTTGTATATTATTTTATGAAATTAGGTGTATTCAAATCTTTTCCTCCAAGAACTAGAAATAATTGATTGACAACTAATTTAGTGCATTAGATATTTATTGCTGCAACTTATTTCATTATAAGGGAGACATATTATTCACACGAAATAGTGAAAAAATGTAACAACATTTAAAAAAAACGGAAAGTGGAGATGTGACATCAGCCCATCTAAAGAATATTCATGACGACTGTTTTCACAAAATATTGCTAAATATTGATGAAATTTTCGGCAGTTTGCTAAGTGAATCCTACTCTATGTATTAAGGTATAACTAATTTCAGCCCGGACCATCCCTTTTACTCTTCTTCAGGCACCAAACGTTCTATAATGTTTGAACATGTTGAAGACGCAATTGTTTTTTTTAAATCAAATCAGTGTATAAGTATTTAAGAGAATGTGCTACTTATATACAAATAAATAATATATATATATAAAATATTATTCGATGATGAAGGGGATTTTGTGTGCTTCATTGTGGTTTCAAGTCTTAAAACCAATTAAGTGACTGAACAAGCTGCTTGGGAGACGCAATAATATCGACGCAGTTCTTCAGAAAACGTCTGTTAAAAAAATATCAAATTTTGATTAGTGTTAAGAAAGTGACTGAAGTATTTTACATTTGAAGTTCATAAGCGTCTCATAGTAAGTGTCTCGAAATTTGAGAACTGGGTAAAATTTGTCTTAATATTATGACATTATACACAGCAAAAACTGTGGTGCTAACCGGTGTACATAGAGGACCACACCAGTCGTTTTACACCGGTGTTAAATTGGTGGTGTTAGTTTTACACCTATAGGTGTAATTACAACACCTTTGGTTGTTATATTTACACTCTTTGGTGTTAGATTCAATCTCTAGGGAATAATTTTAACACTTCAGGGTGTGGTCCTCTATTAACACCAACTGGTGTCAGTTTTAACACCACGGCTTTTACAGTGTAAGTTGTAGAGTAATGTGTTTTGTTCTGGGGTGTGCAAGGTTTTAAAGAAATGAGAGAGGATAAAATAATGTTGGGAGATAGGTCTGGGGCCCCGTTTCTCTATACCATCACAAGTCTATCTTGACTTATAAGACAGTGATCTACTTTCCCCGGTAAGCCCTCTGCAAAGATCGAGGACTTTTATGACAATCATAAAATCACAATTAATAATAAAATTTGAATTTACACTTCAATTCTAAAACACCCCTCCCCAGTTGTACAAGTGTCTCCTGGTGATAATCCACAATTAAAATAATGAAACGGTAGCTTTCATAAGGGTAACAAAAAGAAAACACTAGTCTTGATCTAGAAATTACAGGATATACAAATAGGATTTACAGGAAGAGTTCCAGATCCCCCCGCAATGAAAAGGAGGTATGACGTGGGGAGTGATCGGTCTGCTGGAGATGAAAGGCTGGAAGAATAATTTTTGTAGTTACCTAAATAAGCGATCTGGACAGAGACATGATGGTTGAATAGCTTTCGACGATCGAAGTATGTTTTTCTTGTTAATAGGCATGTTTTTCTTGTCAATAGGCGTTCAGAGCACTGAACTGGAATTTCTCATTCAGTGGCAGTCAGTCTGCAGGTATATGCTAATGAGCAAACAGCAAGATTTATCCAAGTCATTTCGTGGCTGAATATCCCTGTAAAATGTTGTGAATAGTGAGACTTAAAGAATTTAACCACCCCCCAGTAAACTTTATCATATTTGTAACACAGGAAATAGTAAATGTTACTCTTCAATATATTGGTCACTACTTTTGAATAAAATAGTGATAAGTTCATTTTAGGCCTGAAAAGATGCCTCAAACGGATTTTTCTTCTGTTTTATATTGAAGAATGTACAAAACTCTGATTCAGGCATAAATACTATTTACATCATCAGAAAGCTCAAACTCTACTTTCTTACGTCACTCTTGATATGTGGCACCTTTAATTATGGGTCAGCGGCCAGCTTTTCTCATCAAAATGCAAGACAGATTTTTGAAAATTCTGAGTAGCAACAAATCCAGAGTTCTGATTGGCTGGATAGTTTCAGAACAACAGCTGCCGCTAGTCTCGTCTCAGCCACTGTTTGACGAGGAAAGTCACAAGGCCTTGTCAAAAGGCTACCTTGGACAGGCCACATCAATGGAACGTTGGATCTGAGTGGGTGTGTGGTCTCAATGACCAATTAGAGTGTAGTATTCTTCTGCTAAATGTACTTGGCCTGTAAAAATCAGGCTGCTGACCCATCTAAAATACCTCTTCTTATAAAACCTATATCATATGAAAGCTTAGATTTTTAGCTTTGTCATAATTAAAAAAACATTTGGACTTAAGTGCAAAACAACACCTTTTGTTGCATGAAAATAATTATTAAGTTTGTATCATGTTTTAGATCAAAGGTTTTACCTATACTCCCTCCCCCACCTCTAGTTCGACTATCGCTTGGATAAAAGAAGCTGTTTTTTCTGGACCTGTCAAGTGACTGGTGGTTCAGAATGAAGATTATTTACGAGTGCAAGATTATGCTCTTAAATGCATATTTAATAAATATATAGTTTTCCCACCGGGAAATCGTAATTTTGGGGTTAAATTTCTTTGTGTTCGTAGCGTAGAAATTTACGAAAATCCTTTAAATGCCCTAAACTTTTATGGCCTCCTGTTGAATGTATAAGACCGCAACATTTACAGTGGAAAGTCGCGCAGCAAGTTGCCAAGAATTTAATGAATTTTTACTTTGACGGTAAATGATACCAAACTGGATAAAGCCATGTCTTGAAAGTATTCAAACAAAGTAAATATGGTATAAAGGGACTCTTTTTAAAATAAAAAATATATCGGCAGTCTTCGAATAAAATAATATACCGCAAGTATTTAGCTGAAAGTATCTTTGGCGACAAACATTCAGAATGAATGAGATAAAAGTAACCATAATCAATAACGAACCTGCAGCAGTGTGCGCATTCTTATTTTGTATTCAGTAGTTTTTATTACCCAAAAAAATCAATTGTTTGGCCTTCCTGGGAAAATTAGGATGTATTCAATTCGCTTGAAATAAGTAGTCAGTAGGCCAATACTTAAGTAGCCTATACTTAAATACTTGCGGGAGCGTCGCGGTGTAGCGGTTCGTAATTATACTCTCGCTTTGCGATTAGAGGGTCGTGTGTCGAATCCCACCGCGGCCTAGCGTCCTTTGGCAACGGCGTATATCCACACTTTGCCGCTCTCAACCCAGGTATCCGGTAGGTTGCGAAAGCTTATGTGGTATGTCGAGCTATATTGAGTCTTAGAACTCTTGTTGGAATGCTCACCAGGGAGTGGAGAAAGTGCAAACACTTGTGTTCGGGCTTGCAAGGATGCGATGTCTGGCGTAATTGCAATGTTAAGCACCGAGAGACAGAATGTAATATTAAAGCGCTGTATCATGCAATTTCTTCATTCAAAATCAATTTCGTTATGTTCGGCAGGATTTCAGTGTCGACCGCACAGACATGTCGTTAGCCTATCAGAGCGCCAACAGTAAGTTCAGTCACATCTTTCTGATTGTGAAGGAAAAACATTTATTTCAATGTTAAAGGTCAAGTCCACCCCAGAAAAATGTTGATTTGAATAAATTGAGAAAAATCAAACGAGTATAACACTGAGAATTTCATCAAAATCGAATGTAAAATAAGAAAATTATGGAATTTTAAAGTTTTGCTTATTTTTCATTGTTGCAACGTTAGGCATCGCGGCATTACCTGTTGTAACAGGCCTCTGTTAGCGCTAACATTAAATATTTCTGTGCGGTCAGTATAAGTTGGTACTACTTTTGTTTAAAAAATCTTCGAGTTTTACATGCAATTCTTATAACCTATCATTGGTAGATTCAAATAACCTTTTTCCCCCTTCTGAGTCTGAGCGTGTGCTGAAGGTCTTAATTTTAGTAAACAGGACCCTATATTCATTTTGTTCACAAAATACATTCAAAGGAAAATCGAATTATTCAATTCAAAAGGCTGTTTTTAATCGATGTCCTGTTAAAAAAGCTAAAGTAGATTAAAAAATGATTGTCAGACCAGTATAGGATTAAAACGAATAAGACAGCTGCACACAAAGAACAATAAGCACGCACTCAACCACACACCGTCACGCAACGTTAAAACACAACCTCCCCCCTCCTTTATGTCACAAAATCGATTGTTTAATTTTGTTGCTTCAAATCTAAAGTATGTTAATTAAAAACCATATTCTAACACAGGGCATCAGCCAACAAAATCAAAACCAGGAGAGCTGTACATTTGTTAATGATCAGATACGCCTTGGTAGTCGCCGAACACCAGTGCCGACCGCACAGAAACGTTGTTAGCCTAACAGAGCGCTAGCAGTAAGCGCAGTCACATATTTCGGATTGTTAAGTCAAAACATTCATTTCAATGTTAAAGGTCAATTCCACCCCAGAAAAATGTTGATTTGAATAAATAGAGAAAAATCAAACAAGTTTAACACTGAGAATTTCATCAAAATCGAATGTAAAATAAGAAAATTATGGCATTTTAAAGTTTTGCTTATTTTTCACAAAACTGTGATATGCACAATTGGATGTGTCAAACGATGATGTCCATCACTCACTATTTCTTTTGTTTTTTATCGTTTGAATTATACATTTCTTTAATTTTCTACAGATTTGACAATAAGGAACAACTTGATTGAATCATATAGTATTAAACAATGCTATCTATGAGGGAGGAATTAATCATTATTTCACTTGACAATGAGGAGGAAATGAGAATATTTCATATAATAAAATAGAAAAGAAATAGTGAGTGGATGACATCATCAGTCTCCTCATTTGCATGCCGACCAGGATGTGAATCAACTTTTTGTTGGGGTGGACTTGCCCTTTAAGCAAAGCATTGTTGTAACATTAGGCATCATTGCTGGTTGCAACATGGCCTCTGTTAGTGCACTGTTAGCGCTAACAACATTTGTGTGCGGTCAGTACAGGTATGTTCTCATTAAGATGTACATAATAACTTGACGACCGATCTCGTTCTATCAAAGAAATTATAGCGTTGAATGTCCATCTCTAATAATTTATGTCCATGCATAGTCTAACAGGGCGTTACCATGAATACATTTATACATAACAATGCATTGTGTGGAAGATTTACTAAAAAAATTATGATATCACTTATTTTCCAGTAATCAGTAATATTGTTTCGTTGATCTCAAAATGCACATCAATATGATTCTTCCATCTTTTCAGCCCGGATATGAGGCAGAAGTGATCACGAAGCTTCTGATGGAAGACAATACCGGGACTTTCAGCAATGTGTCTATCAAACACACCTACAAGACAGCCATCAAAGGCTTTTCAGCCAAACTCACCGATAAAGCTCTTCAGAAGGTAAATAGTGGAAAAGGATAAACTAAACCACAGCCATACCCCAAATTTGCAATTTAATTATGCCCTTTTACCCAAATGTGCCCCCCCCCCTTGAAAGTGAGAGCGAGGGCTTTTTTTGGTCAAATTTTTCGCTGACCAAATGATTTCAGTTTTAGATGGAAGCTTTTTTTTTTTGCTAGTCAAATATTTATCAGAAAAATGCCGTGCCCCCCTTGGAAAATCTGGATCCTCTCCCAAACTAAATATCTCTGCAATTAGCAGACTATAAGCCTACAAGTATTATCTGCCCCTAGTCTCTTCTCAGGATGGAATGGAGAGTGCAATTGGATTTTCCATCCTGGATTGGTAGCAAACTAATATTAAGTAACCATGATTTAATATTAATTCAGATCCCAACAAAAGCTGAAGAATATCATTGAATGAATAAGCATGACAGATACTCTTTCTTTTTTTTAAATTTAATTGAACATGACAGATGAGGCATCTATTTCTCACTGACAGAATATCCTTTATTTTGTTTTCAGCTGCTGGCCCGAGAAGAGATAAAATATATATCTCAAGATGGTATGGCCCATGCTACGGCTGTTGCATCCTGGGGGCTTGATCGTATCGACCAAAGGGAATTACCATTGTTGGGAGATTATGACGTTAGAGGTAATTGTTACAAAAAAAATAACCTGATTATTATTTGGATTCAAATGAATTTATAGATGTCCAAAACAAGAATGGAATGGGGATTTAATAGTTGTATCAATACAGTGCTTCGAACAGCATGCATGGAAACAACCTCATACACGAGCAATGTCATAATAATAGGGAATTTTCGCAACTACGACAAAGACGCTTTCTGGAACGTCGAGAGAATCTTTTGTCAAAAGCTCTTCGTAACAAAGCAGCCTTTGTCGAAAATCTTTTTTTTAACCCTGGACAAACGACATATTTGCGTCAGCTCCGAATCTAAGGACGATTTGCTGTCCCGGTCCTCCAATAGACCAGTTCGTAGTTATTTAATGGACAATTTTGGTCAAATGACCTTTCATTCCTTGCATTATGATAGGCAGATTTCAAAGCAAGATATTACGTAAGCATGCCTTACATAGCAGGATGATTAAGAAATTGAATAGGCCAGGTGACTATAGAATAACGCACAAATGAACACTCTATGAAGGCATTTGTTGCATTTCTATACTTTGAATGCATACTGTATCATGTTGCACAATTTACTTGGCAAACTGAAATACCAGTCGTTCGTGGACGCATTTTGTGTTTTGTTGATGTAAGTGAAAAACACAATTCAAAAGAACATGAATAATCAAAGCATCAAAATTAGTGCTTATCTCGTTATATCTTAAACCACCATGCCACTTTAGTACAAATGACCTTCCTCTGATCATACGCAGAGTGGAACTATATGCGAACTGGCTTATTCGAAAGTGACCTCTGAGTCGTTCATTTTAATTTGATAAGCGTTTTCAATATATCGCTCAACGTTTCACAAAGTGTCTGAGTAGTGTTGTGAATACTCGCTATTATCGAGGGGGGGGGGGGGAGGGCGAGTTCTACATGCTGAAGGTGACGACCGTTTATCACAGTTGAATGAGATATGGGTGCTTACAATTAAATTACCCCCAAAATATCCCTTTTCTTTGTTTTTCCTCTTCGCCTCTTATTTCCCTCCTCGTTTCCCTTTTTTCACGATTTGAAATTTCGTAGGGGACGGTCGCTCTTGTCCCCAAATCGTAACTGATCACTTTTCTCAAATTTCCATTGCTACGCAAGGGTGCAAGCTGGTTTGAGCATTGGGAGGTGCACATCCTGGACAGATAGAATTTAAATGGTTTTGGGGTTCGCATCTTTGAGAGGTGGAACTTAAGTTTGGAAAATCAGCTGTTGAAAGCAGAAGAAGTGAGGGGTACGAATTTCGTTTTGGTTGCCAGTATAGGAACTCCGCCTATGATCTTGCTACGGTTAAGGCCGGTCACACCACCCGAGCGTTGTTGGAGCGGTCGTGGAGCGGTAGGGAGAGAGGGTCGAATTTCGCTCACAAAATTGGGGAAAATATCGAGAAAAAAATGATAATCGAAATAAAAAATGGTGAACGGTAACGAGCGGTGGTTTTTCTCTCCGCTCTACGACCGCTCCAACAACGCTCGGGCGGTGTGACCAGGCCTTTATGTCATTCTTCAAGCGGAATTTCACTTTGAAAGAATTTATATTTAAAAAGAACCACATGAAGGTGTCTTTCATTTACATTTTTAATGTACGTGATGTAGGGTGGAGTTTCCTTCATTGTGAGGATGATACTGACAAGTAATGGTATAAACCGCATAGCCAATACCAATATTTGGATATTAGTATAATTCTGGCAGATCTACGGGGGGCGGGGGTAGGGGGTCTACCCCCCTTGGACTGCCAAGTAATGACCCCCATTTCGGAGCCAACCCCAAATTACTTGGCAAATTTCCTTCATTTTATAGTGAACCTTTTTTTAATTTGTCAAATTCCTTGGTCAAATCCCCTCCTCGGAAAAAGAGCTAGATCCGCCACTCCATCTGTCATGTTTTGATTTTCTATACAGGTGATGGGTCAGGTGTGAACGTGTATGTCATCGATACAGGAATCTATCCAGAAAGTTTGTACTTTGGAGGTCGAGCAACCCCTGTCTTTGATTCCATCGGAGACGGCAGGCCTTTTGTAAGTGTGCACGCATTTAAAATATAGTTTTATCAAAATATACATTAAACATAAATTCTCATTTAAAAAAAATATCATCTCTGATTACCAAACCTATATTGCGCGAGATGCCGGAATTGTCAGCCTTTTTCAGAGTTCTTAAGATATGATCAGTCCAAAATTCGCTTAAAAGTGTTTTTTTTTTCATAGGTTTGCGATGTAAATTGCAGACCAACTCGATATTGAAACAAAATGAGGGGGAATAGGGGAACAGCGAGGAAAGGGAAAAGCAAAAGCCGTTGGTAGATGTATAGAATGAATAGCCAAGGAAGATACTGGGATCGGACGTTGGAAGTGAAGGGATGAGATAGTAAACGCTACCCCGAGCACCAGGTGTTGGGAGGGGCGCCATTACAACGCAACTTTCAGCGTTAGCTGCTCGATGGGGAGATAATTATCTTAACTGCTACCCCAAGCGAATTACGCCACCCCTTGCGTCAGATGCCAGAACGGCGGGCCTGGCGCCGTTTCAAAGCTACAGCGAAGGGGCACAGCATTATAGCGTAGGCTTACTCTACGTTTAACAGTACTTTAAATTAAGGGGGGGGGGGTAGTGGAGAGCGTACCTGGAATGCCAGAATAGGCGTTATGATGGCTGAACCTATTCTAGAAACAAAATGATTGATACTACTATGGGTGGCATTGAGTTTGCCCAATTTTGCATTAAAAAATACAAGGTTTTATCTCCCATAATAACACGTCTCTTGCCTTGCACGCCATTCAGTCTTTCAACCACTGGAAATTTGCTTTCTTCCTTTGCTCGCTCGCATATTGATATAGATTGTCGATCCAACTGTAATTCAATAGTCGTATTATCACAACAAAACTATTACAATAGCCATCGAAAAAAAGATCGTGATAAGCTGTCATCACCACATGTGATAGTATATTATGTATACATTTTATGTATCCAGCGTATAAATACAGTATCCCTTTGATGTTGGGATGCCCCTCCTAAAAAAAGAGAATTTTCAGCTCCTTGTTATCATCCCCCCCCCCCCGTGATCGCGGATCGGATATAGACAGTAACGGGATGAACGATTGCATCTAGTTAGATATTCATGAATATTTTTATAATCGAATGGCTTTTCACAGAACATGATGGCAATTAACCATGTTTTACTGTTGCTTTTCTATAGGGAGTAGACTGTAATGGCCATGGAACCCACTGTGCGGGAACAGTAGGAGCTAGTATGTACGGAGTAGCAGCAAATGTTCAACTGTTTGGGTTGAGAGTGCTTAACTGTGCTGGTTCCGGGTCATGGAGTGGGATCATATCAGGTAATTTGTACGCAATATCCAACTGATTAATAAAGAGCAAAAATGATGAAATGTGTATACGTTTGTCAAAAATATTTTTTAACTCGTGTCAGTGATACAGCTATAGTCTTTTCCACAAGTTTTGTAGTTAGAGTAGGCCTATGTCAGGACCATGGAACCGGCACCGGCAATAAACGTTTCCAAAAAAAACCCCGTTAAAATTACTATCTGATTGTCTGATTGTAATTTTCCATAATTTATGGTCAGCCGGGGGTCAGCCTCACACTTTCAAAAACCCTTCCGCGGCCGTGTATGTTTTCATTATAACGTAACGATATGGTAGGACTGTGCTCGGACTCTGTTTTTATGTTTCATATTTTTCAGCATGTGATTATGTAGCACAAAATGGAAACAGACCAGCACTGGCATCAATGTCCCTTGGAGGTGGAGCTAGTACTGCAGTGGATGATGCAGTGAGAGGAATGATCGCGTCTGGCGTCACCGCCGTGGTAGCCGCCGGAAATTCCGCGGACAATGCATGCGGTTATTCACCTGCTCGAGTTAGTGAGGTGAGTTCTATAAGTATAGGTCCCATGCATTTAGCAACCGAATTCTACAAGAGGGGGGGGGGGGCAAATAGCCCGCGCTAAAAAGGGTTGATCGGGTTATTGTCTTTTTAATAGCAAAGCATTAGGACATAGTGGTATGACTTCCAACATGCGCGGCGGAACGGGGGGGGATGGGCAACGAGGCACTCGCCCACAAATAATTCCTCAAAGGAAAAATGCATTTTTTTTTCAAAAGGAAAAATATATTTTTCGGTTAGAAAATCGCAAACATTTTGGCTCGCTCTTCAATTGCATCAATTTTTGTTCATCAAGGTACTTAATTTTGTTCCTGGTAAAAAAAACTGCTTAGAATGTTCAGTTTTAAAGATGGAATATCACAAATTTTCGGCTCGTGCTTCGCGCTCGCATTATTCGATTGGTGAGATAATCTACTCATGAGTCACTATAAATGCAATCCCTAAAAAAGTTCCTTTTCTGGTCGGTATGTAGAAAATTTCAGCTTTCGCTCGCATTAAATCCTTGGCTATACACACATCTATTTCATGATTACACAAACTGGGACAAACTGCTAGGAACGTTTAATTTTCTTGTTTTATTACATGAAATGTCCAAAAGATTGAGCTCGCGATTCGAGCTCACAACATCTCACAAGGATGCTGGGTTTTTTTTACAGTAATTATAGCAGCACCATTATCATGATTATTGATCCAAAACGAGTTTTAACAACTTCGGATTTGAATTTTTTCCCAAACCGCTCACTCGCTACGCTCTATCACATAAACCGGAATATATAGGCCAATGTTGTCAATCGAAAAACACTTTAAAAAGGCTATGCTCAACTTAATTGCTAAGTGTTGCTGCCGTTTACGTTCCTTGCTCAAAGACTTAAGTGCATGCAGTGGTGCGCGCGTGCAATGGACAAAATCGTGGAAATCTTATAAACGTTAGACCGGTTAAAATATGCACTGCTATAACTAAAAACCAGGACCTATATTTTGTTACTTTTCAGTCCGGTAGTATTGATTAATGATTGTTTAATCAAGTCTTTCAATAAACTTTTGGTCTGTGTTTGTCTCAAAAATGATAATCTGTTCATTGGCAATATTTATTTTGTATCAAAATCATCGCACGACTTTAATTCAAATCTTGCATAGAAAAATTACATGACTTTAGTTAAATACCTATCCTGTTCATTTCAAAGTTGTCAGGTCGGAATATCGCAAATTTTCAGCTCACGCTTTGCGTTCGCGTTATTTAATTTGTGAAATGTGTATTCTCTCAAAAAGAAAGGGCAAACATTTATTAACAGGTGCCTTTACATGTCAGTAAATTGAAAAGTACAGCTCGCGCTCGCAATTATTATTTAGTTAGGTACGCATCTTGTTTATGATGACAAAAACTGTAAAATAATGTTCGATTTTCAGGTCAAAATGTATGAAATATAAAAAAAAAATTGAGCTCGGGTTTTCCGTTCGCATTATTCCATTCCTTATTTTGCTTGTAAGAAAATAACTAAGAGAGTTAGTCCTTTGTGAGAATAACCCCTTCAACTCGCACAAAGCAACGGTTAGCAGCAGAACGGGTAAAAATTGCCTAAAACATACTTAATTTATTTGCGAAAACTGCATCCACCCCTGTTGTAACAAAAAAGGGTAAAGTATGTGAGTAGCTGGAAAGCCGACGAGTTGTCCCCCTCCCCCCCCCCCAAAAAAAAAGCTGAAGTTTGGAGCGACGCTCATGTTCACAAATAGGCCTATGTGTATTTCTTTATACGTTTTGGTGGGATGTTTTTGTATGAAGGCTATAACGGTTGGTGCAACAGACATAAACGACAGTGAGGCTTCTTTCTCCAACTATGGTACGTGTGTGGATGTGTATGCCCCTGGTGTTGATATACCAAGCACCTGGATAGGAGGAACAGAGGAAACCAGAACGATCAGCGGTACATCCATGGCTACCCCTCATGTTACAGGTGAGTTCTTATGGGTCCGCACCGCCTCACAACGAAGGTTTCGATTGATAACAAAAAAAAAAATCACCCACAACTACATGTATATGGAAAGTCAGCAGCACCACCAACGTCTAAACTGCATGTTAAACTTTGCCCGATATGTTTTCAAAATAATGTATCATATACTCATCACAACTCTTTGTAAGACGGAGACCTGCCTTCTGACATAAGATTTGTGATTGATCCGATTAGTCGCAACCATAGGCGGCGGAAGCGGGGGGACGTGTCCCCCCTAAATTTTACTTGGGGGGACGGTCCCCCCCTAAATTTTGTTTTGATAACCTTTTTTTTTAATTTTTTTTTATTTATTTATTTTTTTTTGCTTATCAACTTTTTTCCTGCGTCCTCCCTAAATTCACGTGGACCCCCCTGGAACGTGTGTTGTCCCCCCCTAAAATTTAGGTTGATGACCTTTTTTTTTTTTTGCTTGTTAAAAAAATTTTGGTTAACAACTCATAAAATTTAGGTTCAAAACCTTTTTGGGGGGCGCTTTTCAAATTTTTTACCAGTGTCCATCCCAAAATTTCTGGTGGACACCCCCTAAATTTTCTGGCTTCCGCCGCCAGTGGTCGCAACTATGGAAAGCCAACAACATCAACATCTAAAATTACAAGTTTTTCAAAATATTTTCTTCAAAAGATGTATATTAATACATTCACTATTTTCTTAAAAATTCAGTATGTTTCTCTTTATTTTCATTGGACATTGAGCAAATTTCCTAAGGAAGAATTATGATATTTCCATATACTTGAGATTGATCGGATCAATCGTTACTCTTTGTAAGACGGGGCCCAGAAACTATTTACGGCTTGACGGTTGGGGCTTATAAGGAGATACAGTGCGCATGTATACACGCAGTTCACCTTTATCACATTTTATTAAATTTCTTACTCGAAGACTGGGATTTCTCATAGTTATGTAATCAAAAACACTTTCTCATCTGTTGTATTTAATAATACCGATGACGGATGTGAAGCATATTATAAACGGCTTTCGATAGTTGGGCGTGAAACTATTCTTTCGGGGATAATTATATACTTATAGCAGTCGCATTCCGGCGTCACTCTGGGAACCATACTAGTTTCAACCGCCCACTCTAACGGCCGTACATAATTGTATAGGCCTATATTGTAATCATTTTTATCTTTCTCCTTTAATCACTGTCTTGTAGGCGCTATAGCACTACGTCTAGCCAAGAGGCCAAATCTAACACCCGCTAGAATAAAAAAGAGGGTAATTAACAAATCGACAAAGAATGTCATCACGAATATCGGACCTGGCTCTCCGAATCGTCTCCTTTATGCTCCCTAGATGTGGACTATAGATGTCTCCAACTGGCGACCCTTATATACTTTTAAAGGACCAACCCATACAGCCCATAAAAGAAACACCAGACGAGCCAAACACCATACGAATGATGTAATCCAATGATGATACACCACGAGTAATGCATACACCACTTACGATCTTACAAATCTTTAAAATGCCATAACTCTTTGTTATTCCTCATCCGATTTTGATCAAATTTCCAGTGTTTTGTTTGGATGTTTTTTTTCCAATTCATTTCAAATCATCTTATATTCAGCCTCGGCGAATTTGCTGAAAAAGCAACCACTTTTAACACCCTTTATATCGAGGCATATATTTGGACGCGGTGCTTAGCAGTCTGTTTTAAGATTGACCCCCCCCCCCTCTCTGGGCTACAAGTGTACTATATGAAACAAAATTTTAGCCAGTTGGATAGAAATATACACTCACTACAATTCTTGATATGATCAGATGACAGAAAGGCAACGAGGTAATTTTGTTTACTTGCGCGTATAACCCCATCAAAACTAGGCTTCCAAAATAATCATTTGTCTTTTGATTTTTTTTTACTGTTACTAACATGTATATATGGGGATACCTTTCAGAATACTTATTGATGGTATTTTTTTATATCTATATTTTTAGGGTTTTATTGTAATTCATCACGAATCACAATATTAAACAAGTTGACATGATGCTAAAAAAAGAAATGTTGGGCATTTCATAGTCTTTTTTTTTAACTGGTAAATGATGTCTTCGCTTTTTAATCATTTTATCTGTTTTTACAATTATTTTGTTCATTGTTACAATTTCCTAGCGATGTATATCTTCTGCTTCCTAGAATTGTTTATTATTATGTTCATATTAATGGCAATTTGATAATAGAATGTGATATAGAAAAATGATGAATAATCAAACTTCAAGATTTTTTTCTTCAGAAAATTATAGATAGATGTTTTCATGATCGTATGTAGTCGTGATTTTGGCGCTTGATTTATACATTTATACCCCGGTCGCTACGATCCGTCTAAATTACACAATTGTGTTTCCATTATCGCGTAGTCTTTTCCTCTAGATGAGGAAATTATTTTGGTAAAAATTTCTAAAAATTTACTTTTGATACATTGTATTGTGAGATTTTTATATACTAATCGGGTTTTAAATGTGATTGTGTTCTTGAGTTGATTTAAACGCAAGTAAGAAATCATGAGTCATTAGATAAAATGGCCCTGTTCATGTTCATAATTAAATTTAGTTTACTTTCATATTTTAACCGATCATTTTTTTTAACAAAAAAGTTAATAAATTCCTTATAGTATCCAACTGACTGTGTACATTTATTCTTTGAAAATGTAACATGTGCAATACATGCCAAAGGGAATGTGTTGCGTGTGGGTGCCCTCAGCTCCATATCATGCTTAATAATAGCCTGACGGCAAATTCGCGAATATCGTCAGCAAAACACAAAAAAATTGAAGGAAATGGAACAGAAGAAAGAAGAAAAGAAATTCAAAGAAAGACTATTATTTTTCAGCAAATCATATTTTATAATCAAATGCAAAATGCATGTACAATACATAACAAATAATGTATAGGTATTGAACAAATCAGACGAACTAAGTAAGTTCGATATGCCTGGATCCGTCAATACATACAATATACTTATTTAGTTAAAACATTCATAATGCTTTCTAACTCATGTTAATATCTTAATATCTTTTTAAATGGAGACGATTAAAATCCTTTTAAACATCGAGGAGACGGTATATAATATTTAGCATATAAAATACCAAAATTAAAAGAATAATTTCCGCCTGGTATGCCAAATACAAAATCATTAAAAGATAACTTAATTGCACTTTTTAAAGAGCATATTTCAAAATCAACTAAAAACCGACGAGTGAAAGGGCATTCTTAAATTGAATGGGCAATCAGTGTCTTTTGAACAATATGAAAACAAATCAGATTGTAATATAACAGTTTCAAATATTTATTGACACCAAGGATATTATGAAGATTTTTTTATTGAATATAACTATCTAAACGTTGTTGATAAACATGATAAAGGAACATTTAAAAGGAAAAGTATAAAATCTGTCCAAAGGAGCATTGGGAAGAAAGACCACCAACAGGGGAAAACATGCTTTTTGGGGCCTTCTTTCCTCTTCTTTTAGACCTCCATCCCACCGAAGTTAGGGTTAAATTTTGCCAATGAGAATTAAGAATGAGATAATTTTTTCTCATCTCGGTCAATGTTTCTGAACAAAGCAATGCCTCCTGTATTGAAACAACAAAATTGCCTATCAATATGGTGTGTGAGGGGGAGGGTGGGTGTGGTGTGTGCGTGTGTCGATTTCTGCTCAACTATTGGTAATGGAATGGATCTATTATGGATGGACATTGAACGCGATTCTTCCTTAGGTGGTAAAAGATCCGCCGCCGATTATATATATGACGAGTGGATACCATATGCGCGACCAAAAAAACACGTAAAAAGGATGTCTTTTTCACGATAGGGCACGTTACGTACGTAACGTGATAAGGGTGTCAAAAACACAAAAATAATGAAAAAAGGGTATCTATTTCGCTAGGAAAATTGCGTGTTTAGGGTCGAATTTGCGGGGATGATAAAACAAAATTAAAATATTTTATTAAGGATGTCTTTTTTGCCCCAACACTTCGTGTTTAGAGTCCGATTTGCGCGAGGTGTAGAAGCTGGGGTCGTACTAAACCAAATATGGTAAAGCCGACATACTTGTTAAGGGGTGCATTTTCAGAATATGGAAATTACGTGTTTAGGGTGCTTTTCGAGACCCTATGGTCGCGCATGGTATCCACTCGTGAATGGAAGTGCCCCCCCCCCAGGGATGTTTTGACAAAAGCGACTGCTAGGCGTTTCTGACCATTCCAGGGACAGCTTTTTTTTGGGGGGGTTGATGCCCTGTATAGGAACATGATTCATATTTGGAGTTACAGCAAAATTGAGAAGCAGGTGATTCTAAATCATACATATTATATATAAAATATATAAAATGTATGATTTAACATTAACCCTGGGCCATAATGAATATCAATTAGGGAAACCTTATTTCTGGCACGTAAGAAAATTCTCTCACTACGCTGACAAATTAAAGTAAAAGTTTTTCTCTTGACGGAATAAGAGGTTTGGAGTATAAAAAACTTAAGTTTTAAACGATATATGGAATCCAGTAACCATGCTGACTATCGATGAAAAAAAATCGATATATTCGGGAAAATAAATTGTTAAATGTCCTTCATGGCAAAGAGTGGCAAAGAGCGACCAAGAAGACTGTCGGAAATATTGGTGAATAAAACAACACAGTAAAGAGCTCTGGTCAAACCTTGTATTTGTAAATCTACATCAGCTCCAGAACTCAAGCCGAAATTGCTATTTCAGTTTCCCAATAATCGACAAAAGACCTTCCAGCTGTTCATTGTCATTTGACGGGCATTTTTAATACATCTGTGTTCTAGAATGCGTCGCGTTGAGAAAAACTCGCTATGCATCATGACTATGCAGAGTGCAACACATCATGAAACCCCCTAAAGGGAAAGTTCACCTTGGCAAAAAGTTTATTGTATAGCAGAAATTATCATGAAAAGTACTGGTGAGGTTTTGATGAATAACCAAGGATTTAAAAAAAGACTCATATTTTTTTTTATTTGTGACGTCATATTCCAGCAGCCGCGCCCTCATATAGTAAAAAATGAATCAATGAAGCGTAATTTAAGAAAGGAATGAAAATAGTTTTTATTCTACCTCAATATCGCAACAAAAATTATTTCCACATCCGCTCCTGAAAAAAGTCGTCATAAACCACTTAAAGGATTGAAATTGATGCACTTTATATTACATAATATAGCGGGCAGCTGCTTGTTTATGACGTCACAAATACAAAAAATAGATTGTAATTACTTAATCTTTAAAGAATTTTTCCAAACCTTAACTAATTTTTTCCCCGGTATATTCACAAACTTTTCTTCAGAGTAAACTTCCCCTTTAACATTAACATGCTCAAGTTTAATCCTTCGAATGTCATATTCAGAAAGTCCAGGGGCGGATCCAAGGGGGCCCGAACCGGCCTCGCCACCTTATTTTGGGGCAGCCTGCATGTAGGAAAAAGACGTGTCCTTTTTAACTTGAGAGAAACCTTCAAAATAGAAAAGCAAAGAGGTATGCCCATATTTGATTTACGCCGGGAATTTACTACTTCTTAACGGCCGACCCGACCCCAATAGGCCTACTCGGTAAGTCTATTATACCATATCAGGGGTTAAATTTGTCCAAATCCCCCCCCCCCCCACCTTCAAAACATCCTTGAGTCTACTACTGTATGTGAACACACTGGGTTTCTCCGGTCATTAGAGGACAAGTCCATCCCAACAGAAAGTTTGATTTGAATAAAAAGAGAAAAATCCAACTAGCATAACAATGAACATTGTGAAATTAAGCAAAACTCTTAAATGTCATAACTTTCTTGTTTTACATCCGATTTTGATGAAATCTTTAGCGTTATGCTAGTTTGATTTTTCTCTATTAAAATCAACAATTATTTTCCGGGGTGGACTTGACCTTTAAATTCAAGCCTTTAAATAGTAACCACGTCTTTATACTACGATCCCTGCACTGTAAAAACTGTGGTGTTAAAACTGACACCAATTGGTGTTAATAGAGTACCACACCCTGAGGTGTTAAAATAACATCCTAGAGATTGAACATAACACCAAAGAGTGTAAATGTAACAACCATAGGTGTTGTCCTAACACCACCAATTTAACACCGGTGTAAAATAACTGGTGTGGTCCTCTATGTACACCGGTTAACACCACAGTTTTTGCTGTGTGCAGACACGCCTAAATGATCACACTGAACAAACTTTGTGATGTACTATTATGTTCATTTTTTCCAAATTCAAAGCCCAAAATAACAACATTATGGGCGTTGTTGCGTGCGCCTGTAATCAAGCTATGTGGGGAAATTGCAAATTTATGAGGTTCGAGCCCCGGTCACGTCTTTCGGATGGTGACGTTAAGGGTCGGTCCCAGACTTAAATACAGTAACCATATATGATTGATACACGTCTGACAAAACTCAAATACACCTACACATAAATTATGCAGGCGCGGATCCATGCCCCCTCGCACTCCCCCCCCCTTCCGCCGCTAAAAAAAAGAGGGAGGAAGAGGGGAAAGAAAGAAGAAAAAAGAGGAAGAGAAGAAAAAGAGAGGAAGAGAAGGAAAAAGAGAGAAGAGGGGGAAGAAGAGGGGAAAGAAAAAAGGATACAAGAGGGGGAAAGGAAGAGAAGGAAAAAGAGAGAGAAGAGGGGAAAAGAGAAAAGGAGAAGAAGAGTGGAAAGAAAAAAAAATACAAGAGAGGGGGGAAGGAAGAGATGGAAAAAGTATGGGGAAAGGGGGAAAAAAGAGAAAAAGAGAGGAAGAGGGGAAACGAAGAGAAGAAAAAGAGGGGAAGAGAAGGAAAAAGAGAGAAGAGGGGGAAGAAGAGGGGAAAGAAAAAAGGATACAAGAGGGGGAAAGGAAGAGAAGGAAAAAGAGAGAAAGAGAAGGAAAAGAGAGAAGAGGGGAAAAGAGAAAAGGAGAAGAAGAGTGGAAAGAAAAAAAAATACAAGAGAGGGGGGAAGGAAGAGATGGAAAAAGTATGGGGAAAGGGGGAAAAAGAGAAAAAGAGAGAGGAAGAGGGGAAACGAAGAGAAGAAATAAAAGAGGAAGGGGAAAGGATAAGAAGAAAAAAGAAAGGAAGGGGAGAAAAAGAATAGAAAGGGGAAGATATAAAGGTAAAAAAACAAAGGAATATAGGGGGAAAGAAGAGAAAAAAAAGAGAGGGGAAAAGGGGGAAAATGAGATACCTCACTGTAATTTTGAAAATAAATCTCAGATTTTCTTTAACTTTAATCTGTACCCCCACACCAAGAATAAATAATCTACTTACTTCGGCTGTCACGCAACTCCCACTTCCCTGGTTGATCCGAATTAACTTAATATAAACCTCTCAAAAAAAGTTTGGAAATCTGTGTTTGGCCATTATTTTCTTCCTACTCCCAATTTTAAACAATGCATATTTGATATCATTCAAAAGGTCATTTAATTTTCTTTAAGAAGATACAATGCTTATGATCATGCCATCACGAAAAGAGCAGGATTCAAAACTGTTGGATGAGGTCTGAATTGACAAGCTGCAAAACGAGCAGAAATAGTCGTGAAGGGACAAGACAGAACATGGTTCTTTTGTCTGCGTCAGTAGAGATGAAAATCCATTCAAACCAAGTCCCTGCTTCTGTATAGTCACGGTACTGTGAGACGCATGGTTTGTGTCGTTGTTTGAAATACCCAATTTGGGTGATTCCATACGTGTCGTACGGGACATTTAGAGACTATTTGACAGTTTTTGACAAGAAAAAACAAAACATATTCCAGTAACTATAGGTGATCATCAAGTACTACCAGAGTGTAAGAAAAACCAAGACTTAACATGACTTGAATTCACATCCTGTATAATACAGATTTAAAATAGTAATGTGTCGTACGGACGCAGAAAAGGTGTTTTTTTTTAGAAACCTCAAGTTTGTACTCAAAAGTCTGTGAGTTGGGCAGATAAATTTCATGAAAACTGAACTCAAATTGACACTCAATTACCAAAGATCAAACAAATTTATAAAAGAAAGCAAAATAAACATTCATGAATAAATAAAGCAAATTATAATTTTCGAGAACATTGTGGCGTACGGGACATTCAGATGTGTCGTACGCGGGACATCTCTAAATTGAAACCAAACTTTCTTACTTTATGTCACTTTGACTTCTTCAATCACATTATTTGGCTGATGATAATGATAATCCTATCAAACTAAGACATTCATTAGGTTAGACACCGCTATAAGCTGAATATTTCTGTCAACATATCATAAACAAAATAATGTGTCGTACGGGACAATTGTGTGTCGTACGGGACACTTGTGTGTCGTACGGGACAATTGTGTGTCGTACGGGACACTTGTGTGTTGTACAGGGCAGCCTGAATAAAAAAGATAACTTTTTATCAATCAGAAGGAGCATTGCCCCTAAATTCTTCCTTTTTTATGAAAAATCTTTTAATAAGTAGTCATTCAGGACAATATAATTAAGTAACCCAAATATATAGAATTGGGAGCAATATGTTATAATTTTTTTCATGATGGGAAATGTACAAGTGTTTTCACAGCATTTTTACGAGCTGAAAAACTTGAGGTTTTGTGTGAAGTTATATTTTAGGGAATTAATTTATGATTTCCAAACACTATTCAAACAATGAATTAATGAAACTTTTTGTAAATAATGGGGCTAAAATGTTATGATTTTTTATATAAAATGTACATGACATAATTATGTCACAACTGTCACTTTTTTTGTTTTTTTTTCTTGTCACAATTCTTTTTCTAAAGAAATGTGGTTCTACTTTTTCAAACCCATCCGCATTTCATCATGGTTTGTCTTATTTTCCAGATTTTTTTTACAACTTGAAAAAAGTAAGGAGTTTCAATACTGTACATAAAAAAATAGTGATCATCAAGGGAAGTCCAAATAGATGATCATGATGATTGATATGTATTTTTTTATATCTTATAATAATTCCACATTAGCATGCAAGAGGAAGTCATCTTCCAGGCTAGGTTGAAATAATTATAAAAGTTTCTTTTCATGCTCAATGAAAAGAAATTAACCTGCTCTGATCAGTGAAAATCACCAGTTTAGCTGAAGGGATTCACAAAAGAATAAGCCTACATGAAATCAATTAAAATGTTTAGAATCACCCATTTCATGTTCTATGGAGATAAACAAAGTACTTTTTCAGTTCACTTTATGTTAAATCAATTAAATGAATTTAAATATGCCTACTATTTATGGTTTCTGAATCCAAATCCTGCAATTAAATGCATTATTATATTGTGTGTCGTACGGGACAACTTTTAATAGGACAATAATTGAAAAATGAAGGGCAGTAATTAGATCCTTATGGGATAAATCGATCACCCATGGGTCAAACAAATAGAAACTGATTTTATGAAATTGCATCATCAAAAATAAAATTGTAGGAAAAACTTTTCCATTGTCATGTGTCGTACGGGACGTTGCCAAAAATAGGTTCGGAAAAATCAGGGCTGCCCCTATTATGGATCATGAAAATGTTGTAGATATTATTTGGAACCATCAATGATGTATTATTCTATTGACCTGCAATATTTTAAATCTTCTCTTGCTTTGCAAATAGTTGTTTCAGGCGGTGTTTGTACTTGACTATTCAATGAGCAAAATTATTGAAAATTTAAATTTCCATTGTTCCCCCAATTAAAACTATATCTGTCTTCACTTTTGGTTAAAACTCATAATTTTCATAAAATTTAGGTATCATAGTAAAATATTACACTACTTATGATTTATTGAAAGCATGTTGAAATTTATGATATTTTTGAAGTTCTAGTGTGGAATCGCCCACATGCATGTTTGTTATGTTTTTGCTTGTGCAGAGGTGTGTTTGATTCCATGTTAATGTTGATGTTGAGGTGCATGAAAACAAAAGAAATTACTGAAAAACTCACTCATCGCCACGGGTAAAAAGAACAGTGACTGTCAATATTGCGTCATTTTGCAACTTTGGAATTTTGACCTTGCCCCACATTTCAAGGCACTGCACCTCCATGTGAATGATAATCATATCATATAGGCTATCATTTTAAAGAAAATTAAATGATCTATTCAATGATATTAATTATACATTGATATTTACTAAAACCGTTGAGGAATTATCGGTCAAAGTAAGAACAAAACCGCTGAGAAACTCACTCATCACGGAAAAAAGAACAATATTGTGCCATTTTGCAGCTTTTGAATTTTGACCTTGCCCCACATTTCAAGGCACTGCACCTCCATGTGAACCATATCATGTAGGGTATAATCTTAAATTATTGATATTAATTACACATTGATATTTATTAAAACCGGAGAGGGATTATCGATCAAAGTCAGATTTCCAAACTTTTTTTGAGGAGTTTATAAACATAATGGCCATTGAGTTAGGAATTGGTGAGTGGAGCGGACCATCCAATAATAAGAGAGACCGAAGCTTTTCATGCTTTTGGTCTAGTTAAGATACAGCTCCGTCACACAATAATATAGGGCCTACTCTGGTAAGAGGCCGGGTAAGAGGTTAAAGTGGTCCAGGTTCAGAAGCGGATCTAGAGGGGGGGGGTTGCAACCCCCCCCCAAAAAAAAAAAACCGGGGACCATTTTTTTTAATCTTATCTTTTTTTTTAACTTGTCATTTTATTTTATTCTATTTCTATGTATTTATTTCATTTGTTATTATTATTTCTTTTCAGGCTAACAGTGCTTATTCCAAGGTCCCCAATTCTTTGTATCTGTGTTGTTAACTGGCCTTACATTGCAGGAAAATGCAACTTAATTTTACAAATTTTCATGGGGGTTAATTTGGCAACGACCTCTATACCAAAAATAGTGGTGTTTTAGATGCAAGAAAACGCCATTTTCACACACAGATTTTCAAAAATGTTCCCTACTGTTGGAGGGGGGACACCCCCCTCCCACACCCTCCCCCTCTCTCGCTTGGACTAGGTCGCTACGCTCCCTCGCATACCACCCCAACCCCCCCCCCTTTATAAAAAGCTGGATCCGCCCTTGAGGTTGTAAATATTTATATCTAAACAAATAGAGTAAAATTCGAAAAGCGAAACGCTGAAAATTTCATCAAAATCGGATAACAAATAAAGTTATTGAATTTTAAAGTTTAGCAATATTTTGTGAAAACAGTTATATGCACATCGTCATGAATATTCACTCATTAGGTGTGCTGATTAGTCATGTCCCCACTTTGCCTTTTCTTATTTTATTACATGAAATCATAAACATTTTATATGTGTAAATGATGTGTCTCAATTATGAAATAAGTTGCGGCAATAAATAAATAATGCACCTAATGAGTTGTTAATCCAATTGTTTTAGTTCTTGGTAGAAAAACTTTGAATAAACCTAATTTCATAAGATACAAAAGAACAAATGGGGATATGACATCATCAGCCCACCTAATTGCCATTGTTTCACCGGAATAGGCCTAATGCAGATCTTTAAAATTCAATAACTTAATCGTTATTTGTTGTCCAATTTTGATCAAATTTGCAGCATTTTGCTTTGTGAATTTTACTCTATTTATTGAGATACAACTATCTCCAGCCTGGACCATCCATCCCTAAACGAAATTGAAACCCCCAAAGGCTTAAAACAGAAAATCGCTCGCGCTTTGCGCTCGCGTTTATTCTTTTTAAAGAAGTGATATGACATTATATTCATGGATTTTTGTATATAGGCTTCAGTTGCTTTCTTTCATGAGATCGAACATGCAATTGAATGCACGTTATGTTTGCATGGCATAGAGGAAGGGCGCCGATCGTTTCGAAAAGTACAGGGGCGACGCAATGCGGGTCAAATTTGTGCCCCCCTCCCTGCGAAATCCTGGATCCGCACCAATGTGCATGTCTTAGTCTGGAACAGATTCGTCAAAAGTCCCATCAAATTTATTACAGTTTTGGGTCGAGACAACACTATCACATTTTTGGGGTGAAATTATTACATTTCTAGGGCTATGACTTTTGAACACTATATGATCTAACAGATAATTAAGGATTTTTTAAATGGAAGACCCCCCCCCCCCCGAAAAAAGGTGGAAACTATCCAACATACATACGACAACCCCGTGCTTTTTGTAGATCGACGGGGGAGGGGGGGGGGGAGAAATGGGACTGGGCAGGGCCCATAAAGTTGGAAAAAGCGTATAGCACTCGGCCAGGCCGCCGAGCGCTATATAGCGCGGCGCAGTAATGACAGTATAATTGTGACAGTAATATTTATTCTCAAATCACCCCAACGGGTATTGGAGAACACAACATTTGAATCATATTTACATTTGAATTTTAAACATATTTACAATATATATATATATATATATATATATATATATATATATATATATATATATATATATATATATGTATACAGTGCGTATCAAAAAAAGTTTACACTTTGAAAAAGCCCTGGGAATTAAAAAATATACAGCATTTGGGTAATTTTTTCACATATGATCTTGGGTTTGGGTCTCATCTATCCAATGAAATTAAAAGTTTTGACAGAATGTTACACTTGAGTGAGCACTGTCCATTTTTGTAAAGCTCGCAGAAATCTGTTTGCGCAGAAATGCTTGTTTTCAGGCTGTGTCAAGGGGAAAGGGCGAAATCAAACTTATCCTGCACAACATTTCTCATACTATTTCTTTGGTCTTTTAGTCAATTGAAATAAAACGGATACATTCAAGCATTTAGTAATAATTTTGCCACCCAAATTGAAATTTCAACACTTAGTAAGCACAAACTTTACCCTTTTTGTCCCAGCTGGATCTGAGGACATAACCGAATCTGAATAAAAGTTTATTTCAGACATCTCCAGCATTTTTCACTAAAGTTTTGTCATTTAAAGTCGGTTTACATTTCATTTTTCATTTGATAGTTGTATCTCCACACTTTTCCGAGGCTTGGCAATGATTAAGAAAATGGAAATCGAGCCAATCACAGCTCAGTGTTAAACAAATATCATCACGATTGCCTCGTTGTGTCGGGGGAAGTGGGGTGGGGCGAAATCCACTCTTCAAAGTGTTTCGGGTAAGGAAACAAGTTAAAAAAAGGTAAAATATATCTTCAAGTCAATGTTACGAGCTAAATCCAACTTTTTCTTAATGATTAAGGTCTACCTTTATTCGTATAACTCATTTCAAAGTTCTGCGCAAATCATTTTTCACTAACTTTTCAAAAGTGACTGGTGCTCACTCAAGCGGAAATATTTTTCGACAGTTATATCGTTATTTGCTTAAATGGATCTGTACCAATGTTAAAATGTGGAAAAATCTTCAGAATATTACAAATATATAATTTTACAGGATTTTTTCTATGTGTAAACTTTTTTTTTATATGCACTGTATATATATATATATGAACAAAAAATACAAACAAGAAATCCACATATTTTTCTAAAATATTAAAACATATTATAAGATATAAATACAGTATTTCTTGAATTACTAAATTTTTGAATAAACAGAAAAAAGTAAAACATGATGCGTACAAATGCACCAGCAGCAAACTGAATGCAAAAATTAAACAGTTTATCAAATAATACATAATATGTGATATCTATTATAATAAAAAAATATTAAAAGATAAATAAAACGAAATAAATAAATACTTCTATTCTTTGATTACAGTTTCAGAAGCGAAGCATAATTATTTTACAAAATTTAGCCAGATTTAGAAGTGTGTTTAATTTAGCTGTGTTGAATAATTTTTCCATTTTGTAAGTGTTAGGCTTCTTTGTGATGTAATTGTCTAAATATAATTTTCTCTCTGCTGAAAAAGCCGGACAAATAAACAAATAATGGTATCCATCGCCTATAAGTTGTGATTGACACAGATTGCAAATTCTATTATTTCTTTCAACGTTTTCATATCTCCCTGTAACTATTGGTAGACGATGGTTTTCACAGCGAAATTTTGAAAAGCATATACGATATTTTTTAGGAAAAACAATCATGTATTTTTCTAATTCAAGAGACTTTTTATAGATCCGATAATTAATACATTGAGAATTATCATACATTTCCGAGTACCAATTTTGAAAGAGACAATCTTTTAAACGTTGATCAATTGTACGTTTGATCCAAGTACTGTTTGTGATTTCACATGTATACCATAAATCAGACATTCCTAGCATATCGATAGTAGTTTTAATTTTTTTAAGCCATGAAGATTTATATACGTTCTCATTATACAAAACCTTCAAAATTCTATATATCATTCCCGATAATTTGTTTTCCCAGCATGTTCTAAATTACACCAGAAATTAATCATTCTATTAGCGATATATTTTTCGAGACCATATCTACCAATAGTTCGCCTAACACCATACAATTAGCTGTTGATTTTTTCAACTTTATAATTTGCTTACAAAACTTCATGTGGAATATTCTCATATAACTTCAAATCCCCAGATTTCACTGCCATACAGAAGAACTGGAATAACAAGTTGGTCAAATAATTCTAACATTATATCAATAGGCAAGTCAAATGAATATGACTTTGTTAACAAACTATACATAGCTCTTCTGGCTTGGTTCAATAATTGTTTCGTCTGTGCTTTTTTAAATCTGTTATTATAATTGAAGGTTATTCCTAAATATACATACTCATCAACTGATAGTTCATGGTTGTTGAAATGAAATGATGGTAATTTCCGCACTTTACCCCTAGAGAAAACAACAACCTTTGTCTTATCTGAATTGACATGTGAAGACCAAATATTACAATATTCATATAACGCATTTAAGGCAGTTTGTAAATCATCAGGAGATCAGCTAAAATCAAAGTATCATCGGCAAAAGCAATGTGAACAACTTAATGTACACTTGTATCTCATTATGTCGAGCATGTGTATTAATTTTTATTGGTAAAACATTCAAGCCTTGATATTTATCCTGGAGAAAACCACTAAAGTCATTCAGAAAGAGAGCAAAGAGCATAGGTGATAGGTTTTCTCCTTGTCTAACTCCAATATTAAATTCAAATAGGGAAGATATTTCGTTATCTTTGATTACACACGATTTCGCGAACCTAGCCAGTCGACGGGAATTCCCCTATCGCAGCGCAATGCGATATGCATGCATGCATATGGACCGGGAATTTTGTATTTGTTTGAGAAGAAAGAAGCAAATCACCGGTTGCAATGTGGTCAGTTGAAAGCGTTGGAAAAGGTACATTAAGATTGATTTTATTCTTTGAGGTTGTATATTTTTCTTGATTTTCGATGGTGAATTGGAAAGGCTGACTTTGATTAATCTGACTGCGAACTTGCCTGGGCTGGGGAATCTTGGATGTCATTCGATTGTGTATGATGGCGCTTACGGTCCCACGTGTAGACTTTCATGAGTAGATTTTGCCTAGTTCTAGATCAAATAGACTAGGGCCTAGTTTAATTTAGTAGATCGTAAATCAACTTCCAATTAAGAGAGAAGGAAATATTTTTCTTTTTGAAAAGAGTTCCACCCCCACCAAAAATAACAAAATATTGCTGATACTTCCGAAGACTGAAGTGTTACTGAAGTACTGGTCATCATCATCATGGTCATGCTGTTATAACTACAAGTTCCGGTTCATTCACGTCTTCACAGATTTTTCTATCATTTTTTTACTGTCTGCTTACCTTACCTCACTCACACAACATGCGAGGTTAGTATACTAACCTCACACAACGCATGTGATTTCACAGTGGATTTTGACGTTTTCATTCATCACACGAATGTGAGGGAATGAAACGCCAAAAATTTCAACATATCATATACTGATATAGATCTACGTAAATTACATCAACAACTTGCTTAATTTCATAAATTTATTTGTCAAAATTATTGTTTAATACCTACCTCAAAATTTCGGCCAAGATCACTCTGTCCTTCCAAGGTACTGCGGAGGAAATCACGCAAATAATTGAAACGCGAATTTCCTATCGAACAGTCTCGATTTAAGTCGTCGGCGCATAATATAAGAAATTGTACCAAAAAAATCAACAGGTTGCATTTCAGGTATATACGGTACTTATAGGTAAAGTACGCCATCTTTTGACAGATGATGATGAAAGTGGATTGAACAAGCAAGAAAATAATGCTGAGTGCCTAGAATGCAGAGCTCTAGCAATACAAGCTGCAGAACGAGAACTGTTAACAAACGGTACAAACCAGCTTACGAATAATATCGCGCACCCTATTTAGGCAAAAATTGATATCCGCGCTGATCAAGAGGCATCTACGTGAAGATCACGAAAAAATGCTTTTATTTTACACTTGTTCACTGCTACCACCCTGCCTGTGGGGAATCTACAGGTAGGACTATGGTATGCCAATGTTGTACAGAGGACACACTTTAAAAAATCATTAAAATATCACTTTTGTGACCAAAATTACTAATTTTCATACAGTTGTAATTTATTTTTCATTAGTAACTTGGGAATAATTTTTGTATTCACCAGAGCGCTCAAAAACTTGAATTTGGGGCATATTTTTGTGTACGCCCTCTATTGGTGGAAAGTAATATGGCATGAAAATTTTCATTTTTTGATCTCTATTTTTCATTAAGAAAAAAATGATTTCAAGAATCAAATTTAAATAAGAGCCAAGTTGTATGAATAATAGGTGTAATGAAAACTGTCAGTGTAAAAAAATAAGCATTTGCCCCAAGAAAAAGAGAAAATAAGCCAAACATTGCCACCCTTATTTTGCCACACATGGAGATATAACTGAGAACAAGGTTATATTATAACCTTGTTCATTGAATGAGTGTTATTTTATTACAAAAAACAGCAAAGAGAAGTCAACAAACGATCCATATGGTTCGGTAAGTGTCATAGCACAATTAGAAATCTTAGCTAAAATGTAATGTCATAGTTATTTTAGTAAAAAGGGTGTGAAAGATTTGCGTGCACCAGGTGCATATGAATCTTTCGCACGCGAGATGATTTGAAACCATGGGTGCCTTGGCTTAGGCTTAGTTGGGACTCGAACTCTCCTCGTTTATGTGCAGTCAAGACCTCTTCCCGCTATGCTAGCAAGAAGCACTGATACCGGAAGGGGTATTTTAACGATTATTAGCCGATAGTTTGACTAGCCTAGACTCACAGACCCTTTACTGACTAAATAAACTGATGTCTAACTGTTATGGACAATTACACGCACTAGATCCTGCTCGAAATTTGACGAAATAAAGCCATATTTTGGTATTTAATGTATTTCCATTCCCCCATCATATATGTTCTATATTAGGTCTAGATGTATTATTCTGAACCTTATCCATATTTTTATTTCAATTTTAGTGGGGGGTGCATATGGAACTCTCACCTTCTTGTTCTTATAGTTTATAACTAAGATAACTTTAGGGAAATAAAGATAATCAGATATTAGATGGCAATTTCTTGAAATGATGCGAAATGTGAAATTTCACTTCAACTTTAATTTAAATTCAAGTTTTCAAGACAAGTTCAGCCTTCAGCTTTGGGTTCATTCTTCAGGTTCAGTCTTTTTCATTCAGCAACACATTTTGGAAAGGTTTTTTTTTTTCTCTCCATACCATCAAAGTGTTCAAATGGTCTTTTAATAAAATATTTGTTTATTATCACCAACTGTCATTTGAATGACATTTCACATTTGAGAGGCCTGAGTTATAAATTTAGAGGGATGAGAGAAGGTAATTATACTCGTGCTCACCAACTCAGGCAATTATGCCTGAGCTGGTGAGCACGAGTGGCGTTGTAATGTAATGCAGGACTCGCTGACACGGGACTAGCCAGGAGGCTCCTAGAAATCATTCACTAGCGTGTGCTTACTCTCAATGGAGCAAGGGATTGTGCCCCATTCATGTGTGTATTAAAATGCGGTTAACGTTGCAATTTTTGCCCCCAAGTTTTCTGTTTCCCTGTAAAAGATTTCTAGCCTGGCAAATCATGTAGAGTCTAAATGGGCTAGAACTTTATTTCTAACAGGATATTGATTTCATTTTTAAGCAAATATTCATTAAAAAGAACAAATATATTTTGAGAAGATGGGAGAAAACTTGCCGATGTTTGCGTAGCCATCTTGCTTTCTTTGTGTCTCGTAGCTTAGCTACTAACAAAGAAAGCAAGACGGCTACTTGAACATCGGCAAGTTTTTTCCCCGTCAAAATGAAATCCATATTCTATAAATGACGGAGATGAAGTTGGAGCCCATTTACATGATTTAGCGCTAGACCTCTAGATCTTTTACAGAGAAATTAGAAATCTCGGGGGCGGAAATTGCAACGTTGATCACGGTATACGCACATGAATGGGGCACGATTCCTGATTTTCACTCTCTAGGAGCCTCCTGGCTACACGGGACCAATAAAACAATACATTGATTGTTCTTCACCATGGCATGGGCATGGAAACCTTAAAATGTTACTTAAAGTAATCTTTTATTTTTTCAGAGTGCAGTTACAACTTTATAGTTGGAGAGGACTACATGGTTGGCCGTAAAGGTAGGAAGATTCATTGTATGGACAGATGGAAATATTCTCTACTATGCTCTACTCAATGCTATTCAATTCTACTATATTCTAGTAGTCAAATTTTAATTGATTGTCACCCTAATGCATATGAAATCTTGCCTTTTCTGATGGCATTACCCAAAATGATGTAGTCTCATCTATTTTCATTTGAAATGGGGGAAGTAAAACCTAAAACTATGGTTATGCATATATAAGGTTACATAAGGTTCAGTTCTGGACGCAGGATCTTCTGTTCCTCTATGTCCAACTCCTGGTGATAAACAGAATCAGTTATTGATAATGAATTGTTTCATCTTGACTTCACATGCTATTTTATTTTACTGTACTTTATTTGTGACTTTGATTGAATGTACTTAATATATTTCAAATACACGAATTGCGAGTTGCATCATTTATATATAATAAAAACTTGTCACCCCTCATTCTTAATGATGACATAAAAATAACAAATGATGACCAATCCACACCACACTAGACATGCCAATGATTCCTCTACTAAATTATCAGACTTTATGTGTTTTCCTACGGTATTTCTTTAAAAATACTGATTTCCTCGCCAAAATACTGATTTTCAGCTTTAAAAATACTGAAATGTTCTTGTTAGGGTTGCAGCTCTGATATAAATAAATTAAATGAAATCGTCTACGATAACATGTCAGCTGCTCTTCTGTTTTAATTGAATTCTTCGATGTAAAGAATCAATGAACTTTGGAATTGCACTCCTTTTCCACTCATTGTTTTGTTTCTTTTGTTTTTCTCTGTGCCATGCAGATTGTCCCATTTTGATAGCGGGTGACCAGTCCATCAGTCGTAAGCATGCGTCTTTCAGAGTCAAACATCCCGAGAGTAATCTTGTAAGTATTACATACATGGGGTAAGGTTGGTCTTCTGATTTATAACATTTGTGACCAGCCTTCCCAAAACCAATTTCTGTGTAAACAGCCAAAGCAATGATTTCATCTTAAAGAGGAAAAAAAAGAATATGAAATTAGCTTTCATTGAGATTGCAAATCGTGCACATGGACATGCAAAATACAAATTGATTTCATTTATGACATTTTTATAAAGTTATTGAAATTGATATTGTAATTGACAAAAGTTATTTGTAATTATGATTCAAAAATGTAATTGAAAGCTATTGTAATTGAACATTTCCTCAATGATCAATGTGATTGAATTGAATTCATTTATTTTCCATTAAAAACATGGAAAATCAAGAATATACAAACATTACAAAGTATAGAAATGAGACATTACACAAATGACGTATCGTACTTTAAAATAAATGCAAAATACTTCATTTTATATATATATTAGGAAAATTGGATGCCCATGGAAGCAGTATGCTTGTAAGGTTGGGTCACCCAGAAAATATATGACTCAGTAAATGATAGAATACATAATATACAGTTATATGGAATACTAAATGGATAAAACTTCTAGCAACGATAATGATGTATTACATATATCAATCATAATTGTGATTGAAGAAAGTAGTCGAGTCCAACCCTAACTGCAGGTACTTAAAATCATTTTTGTCATAATTGATATCTTTTCATATTATTTGATGTTTCATTGCATGCATATTATGTAAACTAAACCAATCAGACAACTTTTTATACAAGATGTTTTTACTTTTTTTGTATGTTATTCCTTCCATTTTCAGAATCGGCCGAATTCTCCCTCGACCCTGATTTTGAAAGAGACTTCAAAGTTTGGCACAACCTGCAATGGAGTCAAACTGGAATCGGGAAGTGATAAAAGCCTTAACAATGGAGATGTCATTTCATTTGGGTCATTGAATTCAAATAAATGGAGGTATGATATAGGAGAACTATGGTCCTTAAATGAAATGAATGTCAAAGGTCAGTTAAGGTCAATGAACTTTGCCCATGTTGGGGGACTTTGTTGAATTGCCATTATGTCTTTGAAAGTTTATGGGTTTACATGTAGTAAATGAAACTTGGATATAAGAGCAATCAAGTTTCACCAAACATCCTGTGCAAGTTTCATGTCACATGACAAAGGTCAAAGGTTATTTAGGGTCAATAAATGAAGTATTTCATTTTCATGAATTGTGTTTTTTTTAAATAAACTATTCAGTAGTTGTTTATCAAAGTCATCACTGCTGCTTTACTGAATTACGTAATGCAGGCGAGACTGCCAGAGGCACTCCAATTGTTTTAAGAAAGTACTGCCCTCATAAAACAAATAGTGCCACCCACCCCCCCCAAAAAAAAAAAAAATCCTGTATGTTTCACTTTATTTAATATCCATGTTACTATCATCAACATTTGTAGGGCTGGAGGAAGGTACATCAAAGTGATAGAAGCCTTACAAATGTGGAGCAATGCACTGGTCATTTAATGAACCTTCATTGTAGCAGATCTGCTGCAATGCATAAAACATGCCAATCAGGATGCGCAACTTCACTGTTAACATCCGTGTGAGCCCTGTCAACAAACAATTTTGTTCTATTCATGTTTATAATGTTCAAAATAATGCATGACTGAGGGAAATGTTAACATATATTTTTTCCCTTCTTGTATGTCTAGGGTTTGTTTTAACCCTGTTGTGGTAGCCGCCTCTGCCCTGCCAGGAAACGAGAAGCGAACCCTGAAGCAGATTGTTCATAGGATTGGTGGTCATGTGGTTTCTGAATGGTGTCCACAATGTACCCATCTAGTCATGTCAGAGCTGAATGTTACTATCAAGGTAAGTAGACAGTGAAATTGTTTGCTCTGGGAACAATTTCTCTGTGCCTTATTTCATGTAAGATACGGTTAGGTATGCAATAGGGTTTTATATTTGGTTTAGCATTATGAATTGTCACCGGAGTAAATATCACACCATATACTATCTGAGAGGTCTGATCTATGATCATAAGCAATCAAGAAGTCCGTCTTCGAATTGGCGCAGGTAGGACATATCAACGCTGCTCTCTGATTGGCTGAATGGTGGATTTGCCTGCCCTTCCCTTTCAATTCATTCAACAAGGATTTTGTGGTGTGTCAAACCCTTGTGATCCCCCTTCCAATGTTGCATCTGAATACCGTACAGCTCACTAGCAGGCGAGAGATGTGACAGGAGCACAATTTCTTGAGAAGGTTCTTACTTACTGCCCATTATACCGGGTGGGCACATAGGGCAGCAACAAAAGTCCTCCACTCCACTCTGTCCGAAGCCAGGCGCCGTAGTGTCCCCCAGGTGCAGGTCAGGTCCATCATTTCTCTCTCTACGGTCCTTCTCCAGGTGTTCTTGGTTCTCCCCTTCTTCCCCTTCCCTTCTGGAGTCCAATGGAGTGCCGTTTTGGTAATGCTATCATCCTCTTTTCTTAGCACATGGCCAATCCAGCTCCAGCGTCTTCTTTGTATAATGCCTTTCATGCATCCCAATTGGCATCTATCATACAGTTCTTCGTTTGATGTTATATTCGGCCAAAAAATGAGAAGGTTCACTTGGCTCTAAATTGTCAGTTCTGACAATGTCATTGAATTCTGTAAAGTGGCCATTATTTAAGTGACAAGTAAATGGGAGGGGGGATTCACTGAAGTCTTTAAAGTGGCAGATATGTGACAATTTGATTGGGGGGTAGGCATATTTTGTGTCACGCTGACTAAGGTTCCATCTATGATAAGTACAATTATTTATTGCCCAATCTTTCAATTTTTTTTAATGAAAAATCAATCAAGCAGCTTTAATATCATATGGAAAAAAAACTAGCAATGTAGCCGAGGCCTGAAGCGTGTAATGTCATTAGAGCCAGTATGTCTGCTGTATGTCTGGGAGAAGAAATTGAGGAAAATTGGTACTGATGGAGGAACCAGAATTTACTCAAAACATAAAACCAAGGTGTTAAACTCATGAAAACCTTGAGTCTTTTGACAATCCTGAGTGATGTTGAATCCGTATTGTCGGGAATTTTTATCACGCATCAATGACAGATTACGATGAACAAGTCAATAAGTATTATTCTCTAAGACTCCATTTCTCCTTGATTTGCCACTGTAACGCCCCTTTAATTATGACTGACAGAAAATCACTAGTCTTATGACAGTTACTATGGTAACTTGCAGAGAATCCATTCCAACAAGTTTCATGATATGGTGCCCTGGAGATTTTTCATGAAAGCTGTCAGCACTGGAAAGTTTTCATTCTCTGTACGTTACCATAGCAGGCAGATTCCCGTGCTTTTCAGGGCCAGTCAATGTCTATGTATTTTAATTTTTTCTCCACCATTGTCTTTTTCTTTATGTTCAATGTCTTACTCTTTCTACTTCGTCCCATCTAATACTAGTACCTTATCCTTGCAGGTAATAAGTGCTCTTGTGGCATGCCGACCTATCGTTACTCCAGACTTCTTCAAGCATACTTTGGAATCTGTCATCGAAAAATCTTCCCTGCCTACTCCAGGAACGTAAGTTAACCTTCACCCCATTTTCACATAAACACCTGAACACATGTTTTAAAAAAATCTGCTCGACTAAAAAAAAAAAAATCAGACCAAGTTTCCACTTGGGGATGGGTCTGGTCAGTTTTGCTTCAAATCTTGGCTGCAATAGGCCTGATTAACCCAAAATATTAAAGAAACAATATGTATTTTCATCAACAAATTGTTTAATTATGCAAATTAGATGCATACAGTTCTTATTTATTATCATTATCATTTAATTCATATTTGGTGTTTTACTACCAAATCTTTTAAGAATTTGTTAAACACTCTTCAGGTATTATAGTGTAGGAAAAAATTTGTTAAACATGACTTCATTCATTTGGGATGGATTGTTATGTGCATTTCTTATTTATTTTTAATTATTGACTGAATTTGTTTCTGAATTCATTTTGGTTGATCTTAAGTCAGAAAATATGATTCAAATGGCTGATAATAAGAAATGAGCAGTGTTTTCGTTAGAAATGTATGAAAATCTAGTGTTTTCCATTCGTTTGTACCCACAAATTTCTTAAAACCTATAAGGGTTTTAGCGAACATGTGATTTTGTAACTTATTGTTTCCCTCAAGACCTCTGAGATTTGAAAGTTAATACTCTTCTTAAGAGTGTGACAACAAAAGGTGGTTGCATGACAATCACAAATTTTGTACAAGTTGGGATAAGTCAAATTTACCCCTTACCTTGATACATGCTTAAATGTGGAGCGTTGTGGCCCAGTGGATTAGTCTTCGGACTTTGAAACAGAGGGTCGTGGGTTCGAATCCCAGCCATGGCGTAATTTCCTTCAGCAAGAAACTGATCCATGATGTGCTGGACTCGACCCAGGTGAGGTAAATGGGTACCGGTAGGAAGTAATTCCTTAAGAAGCTGTGTGCGCTATGAACGCCTAGCTTAGCCGGGTAATATAGGAGCGCCTTGAGCACCTAACAAGGTGGAAATGTGCGCAATATAAATATCCTATATTATTAAAAAGCAAGTAAAGCTGCCCATGTAGAATTTGTCATCTACAACGCAGTGATATCAATTTTAATGATTAAAGTTTGATAATTTGAGTGTCAAATATGCTAATATTATGGACATCTTTCGTTTGAGATCTGTGACACTAGGTTAAACTACAGTATTATACTTGATTTTCTGTGAATATTGATCTTAGAATATGGCCATTGTAGTTGGAATTTCTTTGAAACAGGATAAAACATTTTGTTTGGTTTTCTTTCTTAAGTTATCTTCCTTCTGTGGCTGAGGCAGCTATCAATAAGGATGAGGTCTCCTTCAGCCCAGATGAAAGGAGGAAAGAGATTTTTAAGGACAGGACTTTCTTTTTTCTTACTGAGAAACAGGTTGGTATTCTCCCATATTGTATGATTTTTTTTCCCCTTCAAGTCTACAGGAACTAACTTGATAATTGATTTTGTAAGTTGTTAGCATAAAATTCAGTGCCGTTGATTATAAGTTACAAACTATCATGTCTAATCATTTTCAATTTAGCATATACTTTAATATTATAGAGTAAGTAAATTGTACCTGTCATTGCCTGGAACCAAAAGGTGATTATTTGCTTATTTGTTATTTAAGGTATGAGCTTCAACAAAGTAATATTCATTGGTATTCGTAAGTTCAAATTTACCTTTGTGTGAATGTTTTTTTAAGGGAAAGCTTGATGTGCTACTATTTATGCTTGTAAATGTCAGTACACTTCTTTATAGTGCACACTACATCATACTATGTCAGAGACAGTGCAATAAGTGCGTGATTTAACAAACTTGATAATAGTGATGATAAATATTGATAAATGTTGTGTGTTTACGCTGTACACTTTCTAATTCAACTATCATTTGGGGCAAAATCAGGCTAGCTGCACATGCTACTTTAACCTTGGAAGAGAGGTCATCTTTGGCGTCATGCTTGTTCTCAAGTAGTATTGTATTGTTATCTTTGATCTTGATCAAACCGAAAACACACGTATAATGATGTCATTTAAACATGTTCAGAATTGATGTTATGTTTATGCTTTTCCAGAAACCAACTTTACAGAGAAATGCAGAACCAAAATGTATCTTAGTTTGCATTTATAATCAGCACTTTGATGAAAATGAGAAAGGACACAACCACTTTGTATTGAAGTAACTCTTGTAGGAAAAGCATAACACACCCTAAGTCATGCATGCAGACAATATGTACATTCCTTACTTCATAGGAGTAGTTTGACCAGTAATATTACTGGGCAGTCTACATTGACTTTCAACATCCTACTCACTCAGCACCAGGATAGGATGCCTTTTGTATGAGTGAAAATGAGATGGAGATTTTGAGGAAGACAGAGAGAGAGAAAGAGCAATGTGTGGTGTGAAATTGATAGATAGGAAGAAGACTGGGGGGTCCAGGGGGGCGTTTCATAAAGCTGTTCGTAAATCAAGAGAGACTTTAAGAAGGACTGGTAAACCTTTCTTACATGCTAAACCATCGCCATTGAATACATCATGTACCACAAACAAGGATCACCAGTTGTTCTTAAATAATTATACTTGCTTATATAGCGCTTAATACTTACTTTGTCAGAAGTCTCTAAGCACTCTACAGTATATGCAGCATAATTACCCTGGCTTTAGCAGTGCAGCTGTTATGCGCGCTGCGTTTCAAGGAATAAATTCCTGCCAGGTACCCATTTACCTCACCTGGGTTGAGCGCAGCACATTGTGGATAAATTTCTTGCTGAAGGAAATTACGCCATGGTTGGGATTCGAACCCACGACCCTCTGTTTCAAAGTCCGGAGACTAATCCACTGGGCCACAACGCTCCATTAAAGTCGCTCTTAACTTATGAACACCTTTATGAAACACCCACCTGGAAATGTGGTGGATCGGTTGGTGAAGTTAAACAGGAAACATGTAGTATGGGTGTGTTTTCAGTAGGGCTTTTGAGTACAAGGGGGCAGTTTGGGTTGGAGGGGATGGCCAAAGAAGACGTGGGAGAAGCAAGAGTAGCAAGAAAATGGGGGATGCGCTGAACTTTGCAAAGTGGAGAGAAAGGATAGGGGCGGTGCTGCCAGTGTGTGGTACATGTGAATCCGACCACTCTAATTCAACTGAGACAAAATCAGATTTTAACCTTTGGACTTCTGACTGTCTGAACATTATTTATTCCATAGAACATTTTAAAAGCTAGCAGTCTTAAATATTTCCCCCATTACTCTCCAAAATAATCTTTTGTTCAGTACAAGCGTCTTCACATACCAATAAGCTTGGCTGGAGGCCAGTCAGAGCTCCTGGAAGAGGATAGTGATGTCCACTCCATATCTAGTCGTTTGACCTCTAGTACATCCTGTGTGCTTTACACTGAACATCAAGACAATCTACAGCAGATGAGCCAGTCTGGACAAAAGGTCACTTCACAGGTTCTCAAGCTCCTAAAGAAGTGAGTATTGCATAAATTTCTCTGCATGGTCATTAAGCAGACCTACTCATTAAATTCTGAATTTGGAGGGAGAAATAAATAAGCCCAAATTTCTTTTGCGTTCCAGCTATCAAAACTTCTCATATATGATTTTCTCTGCAGTTCTTGATAATATTCCAACATACTTGTCTTGGAAATGTTTCTCTCCTGTTATTGAGTGAAATCATTCCTATATTTTTACATCGAAAAAGTTTGGAGGTCCGAAAAAGAGTTATTCTGGTATACAGCAACATACCTTAGTAACATATTTAGTATATTAATGAGAAATTGGCTTGGGTAGCGACGTGTCATGCTCATTGTCTGGAAGAGAGAAAAAAAATGGAGAAGTCAAATGCTTGACAGTCAATGAAATGTGTTGCAAATCTTGATGACTGGAGGAGTTGGTTTGCACAGCATGGAACAAGAAGGGCTATTAGTCAGTCAATATCTTATTCTACAAATATTGGAGGTTATTGGGGCTACTTGACATCACCACACTTTAATGACTTGATCCATTGGTTGTTGTGTTGTGCTAGGCATGATGTGAATTTTAAAGATAATTTTTATGTGCTCTTTTCTTCAACATATCAACATTTTTTGTTTATCATTTGTTTTTTTAACATAAACTGGTCTTGTCAGTTTAGTAATAGGATGAGGAATTTCCTTGTGAAATATGATAGAAAGTTAATTTGATAAACCCTTTTCAGATATTAAGGTATTAGAAGTTTACCTGTTACAGTGTACAATGCAGGGATTAACATGTTGTGTTTTTGCACCCCCTCCCCTTACCCCCAAACATAATGATAATAATGAATAAATAAAAACAAATTGTTAGAGCAATATTTTAACAAATGAAAAATGGCATTTGATATCAAAGTCAGAAGAATAGTCATCCAATCTCCTGGTTACAATTGTTTTGCATAACAATTACTCTTCAACATCAGTTCCCATCCCATGATGGCAATGTGATGTATCTTGCTTATTCTTGACAGGCATGGTTTACGTCCTATCCCAGAGTCTGAACTTGGACTGGCTGTTATCTATGTCTCCACAGCCCTGCATTGCAATCCAAAAGTTGCACAAGGTAACACAATTTGATCTGAAATTTATGTTTGAAATTGCAAAATTCATTTGAATTCAATACTGAAACAAATATCAGATATCGGACCAAAGTGTTTTGTCATATGAATTGCTGGGAAAAATAGTTTCTGTAGCATACATCAATATAAATATATAATGGGATTTATTCATTGAATTATCAAAACATGCAAAGTTCAAATTTGTTTTTTTTTAGTATACAAAATAAATGATGCAAATGATAGGTCACATTATCACGATGGCAGAAAGTCTGAAGTTTACATAATACAGAATGTCTCCTGGGACCTTCTGAAAAGTGACAGGTTATCATTGGATCATCTGAACATGATAGGGTCTCTTTTATGTGTGTTCATTCATGTATGACTTGACAGATTAAATCATTTTTACAAAGATATTAAGTCTATAAATAGAGAAAAGCTGATCAAGACATTTTGCCTACCCACACCTGGGTAAATAAAAGGTAATGTCATTTCAGTTTGTGGGGAATTTTATTCTTGTGTCTTGCTTATTTGCCAGAGATGTATACTGATAGAAAAACATGGACAGGGCAGAGTAAGAAATCAAGGTTGCCTATGATGTTTCACAAGTGTTTGGCAGATATGGAAAGCTGATCAGAGAGTTATGTCAGCATTCTTTGTGGGAGGTTATTTTCATATCATGTTATCTACATTTTTTAAAAATTTTCTTCAAAGCTGGTCTGGACCTTATCAGTGCAGTCCCTTCACAGTCCTTACCAACTCAGAATGTTCTAGTCTCAGAAACCCAGTCTATTTCACAAAGAATACATGGTGGAAGTGAGAAGGTGGATAGGAAGGCCACAACTACAATGAAGAAAGAGACTGGATCCACATCTAATCTTCCAAAGTAAGATAATCAGGTGATATCTCTAATAATTATCAAACTTAACAAAGATGACTTCAAGTATGGTAGAGTATTTCATATCAGGAAAATTTTACCAGGAAGGCAATTTAAGTTGCTATTTGTCTCACAAGACTTTAAACAAGAATACTAGTTTTAAAGAATTAGTAATGCTTTATCCGTCTCATCTTGAATATTAATTCTGCATGTCTCTCACCTTCATTATTGCAGTGCCTAGTAATGTGTTGAATTTATATTTTGCTTGCCACTTTTTTAATGGTATAGAGCTAACTCATTTGATGTAATACATTGTGCAAAAATGCTCTTTATATTTCTTTAACATATGTTGTTCTTGTTGTTTTAGCTTAGACGACGCATATAATTCAGTAGTGAATATTTGCGCCATATATCAGTCGATTTTAGGCTATTTCTAGCCGTTTGAATTTAATAATTATGACTTAAAATGTAGAAATAGGTTGCACTCTTGATTTCCTTGTCATTTTCAAGTTCTGATATCAAACCTCTGTCTCCCTTTAGACGAAATCTCACATCAACTCCCAAAATTTCCAAGATCTCAGAGACAATAGTTGCCACGCCCACAGGAACAGCCAATCAGGCTTCATCATCTAGGCCCTTTGACGGATCCCCAGAGTTCTCATTTCAAGAGAAAGGTAAAGCCCCAAGCTTATGGAGTACTAAGAATAATGTTTTTGTAGTATTTTTTCCATGGGGGGCTATTCTCTTTTCTTTTTCTCTTTAAGCGTTTTGTATTGAACACAGTGGCATTTAAAATCAGTCATGAGAGCAAAAATTGAAATTTTAAAATTCCAATTTTTTTCAGAATTTGTGTCTTCAGTGCTACCATAGGTACCACATGGCACTACTATTCAGGAATAACTTGATGAGGGATAGAGGTGCTTAAATACATCTGTCAGTTATGCATATTCGAGCTGCTCTTGCTTACAATGTGAGGTGAATTTTTGGCCTTTGCCCCAAATGAGGTTGGTGCTTTCTCCAAATTCAGATCATAACCCTCAATGGAAACACTGTTCACCTTCATCATACTTTTTTAGCTCATCCGCCCCAAAGGGCAAGATGAGCTTATGCCGTGGCGTTGCGTCTGTCGTCCGAATTTCAAAATGCTACTTCTTCGCCATTTCAAGTCCGATTTCAATTCTGTTTGCTTTATATGATAGCACTAGGTGGGGTATTTAAAACTTCTACACAGAATTTTGAAATTCATTAAATTTGCTCATTTATACGCATTTTTCAAAATTCACAAAAAATGCTTCTCTATTTGTTGACCGATTTTGAATTTTTTGCTTCCATCTGGTAGAGCTTCATGAGGTTCACCAAAATTCTACACAGAATTTCGACGAGAAAAATTTTTATGCTAATTTATGCAAAATTGATTTATGCATATTTTAAAAAATTCACATAAAATTCTTCTTCTTCTTTATTTGTTGACCGATTTTGATTTTTTTTCTTCCATCTGGTAGAACTTCATGAGGTTCACCAATTTTCTGCACAGAATTTTGAAATTTTCTGTAGAAAATTATTTATGCTTATTTATACAAAATTTATTAATAAATCACAGAAAATGCCTCTTCTTTATTTGTTGACAGATTTTTATTTTTTTTCCATCTGGTAGAGCTGCATGAGATTCATCAAACTTGTACACAAAATTTTGAAATTTTTGTCTGGAAAATTATTTATGCTAATTTATGCAAAATTTATTCATAAATCACAAAAAAATGTTTTTTCTTCATTTGTTGATCAATTTCAATTTTTTTTGCTTTATATGATAGTTCGAGGTGGTGATACAAAATTTCAACTCAGAATTTTGAAATCCATTAAATGTGCTAATTTATTCATATATTTTCAAAACTCACAAAAATTACTTATTTATTTGTTCTACAGTTTAGAAATTTTGTTTATGCTTAATTTTTATGAAATTTATTCATAGATCACAAAAAATGCTTCTGTGTCATTTCACCAATTTCAATTCTATAACCTCAATTTATGTCAATAATATGATTCACTACAGTGTCAACTGGGCTGAAATTAAAATTGTGTTAAATTTCGTTGTGAGATGCCGAATGAGCTCCACATCATTGATGTGCTAGTTTTAATGTAATTTACATTGGAATTAGAGGAGTAACATGGAGTTATAGTCAGCATTGTGAAACATTTAGAACCAAAAGGGGCTTTAATCTTATGTCAGTTTACTGGTCCTCCAACCATGATCATCTGCAAATTACCATGGAAATGAAATAAAACACAAAAATCTATATTATATTTTTTGCTCATTTTCTCTTCAAAATGACAAAAGAACAATGGGGCAATGCCATGAAATAATAACCATGTTTTAATATCATATCCTCATTCTTTTCAAATTCTTAATTCAATTAATGAAAAGAAAGACGAATCACTTCATGAAAGTTCCATGTATAGAGAATCCAACAAACATACTTATGGAATTACCCAGTTATGGAAAGTTTAATGGAAATGACATGGGCTCCCCTTTAATTATAAACATTTTAATAATTTCAACAATTTTGCTTTTTGTCATGTCTGATCATTAGCTCCAATCAAGATGGAAAAGACAAGATGTGATGTCAGGGATGACCAGAGAGATACTATCCCAAGAACAGAGGCTAAGACAAAGGATGAAAGACATGATGAAGGCATGGAAAGAAAGGAGGAGAGGAAAGAAGAGAGAAAGACAGTCAAGGTCAAAGAGGAGGTTTTCAGTCAGCCTAATGGAAGAGGAGATGCAGGTGAAAGAGGGAGTGGTGGAAAGAACACCAAGGCAGCATCATCAGTAGGAGTCCCAGAAAGCCTGGAGATCAAAACTGAACAGCCCTCAAGATCTGAAGCCACAATCAGTAAAGATTCCAGTCAAAAGGACATGCAGAGGCAAAGCATGCAGGACATATTCAGAAAACCACCAGAATTGAGCAGAAAGCCGGAAAGGAAAGCAAAGGAAGAGGCAGGAGTGGAGGAAGTAGATGGACGGACAGAACCATTGAAAGAAGAACCTATGGACCAAGGTGAGACAGAAGTGGAGCACGTCCTCGGGCAGGACGATGACGAGGAAGATGATGATGTGGTAGAAGATGACCCGTTTCACTATGAAAGAAAGAAACCAAAGAAGAAACCTGAAACTGGGAGGACTGATCCGGAGCCAGTGTCGAATGTTGAGGTTAAGCTTGAAGGGAAAAGGAGCAGTAAGAGAAGGGCTAATTGGAGCGTTGAGAATGATGAACAGAGCAACGAAGTCCAGACAAGCAGAGAAAATGATGGAGGAGGCGGTATGTGGAAGAAGAAAGCCAGGATTGATGTTTTCTCTCAGGTTCGTATCTTTCTTTAAATTTGTTTCTTTCCTGATCCACCCCTTCCCTTGCCTTTCTCTGTATTTCAAATTTGATGCAAATTGTTAAACAGGCATATCTTGTATCCTTCGGATGTTCTCCATGTAAGATAGCATTCTTTTAGTGACTCACAGTGTACGAGCTCTGGGGTCACATTGTAGAAATAGTTGCAACCAAATAAAACTCCATAAATAATACGCAACATGAATTTCAACCAATCCGAAACATAATTTGATACCTTGAGTTGCATTGTAATGCAAGTCTTTCCGCAATTGACCAATGCTGTAGTTCTCTAGCGATTCCTCTATTTTCACAGGTTTGTTCCATTTGCATTCATAGCTTAAAATAATCAAAGGACTGGATGCCTTGTGATATGACTAAATGCCTCTCTCATTGACCTTCAATGTTTTTTATGCCCCTTTATAATTTTTCCCCGTATGTGCTGTAATATGAAAATGTGCCTGATGAAATGGCCTTACCCAACGATAAATTTCTAAGTCCTGGGTGGTGTTTCATAAAGCTGTTCGTAAGTTATGCACAACTTTATGAGCGACTGGAACATGTTCTTATACAAAACCCAGCTACATAGGGATATATCATATCGTTCGAGAAAGGGTCACCAGTCGTGTGTAAAGTCATTCGTAACTTACAAACAGCTTTATGAAACCGGCTCCGGGATATATTTTTCAATTCTAGGAGGAAGAAGCAGAATCTAAGTCTCAAGTAGACATGCAGGATGCAGGGACAGGATTCTCAGAGGATGCCTTGAACTTACCAAGAGGGTTCATCTCGGCTCGTATTCCAATAGAGGTAAGCTAGCCTCTCCATTCTTATTCTGAGAGAGATAAAAGAGACAGATTTTATCTACTCTGTATCAAAGAGAGGTAATAAAGCTAGGAGATTTCATGTACTCTATATTTCTTAGAGAGGTAAGAGAGCTGATATCAATATACTGTACCTAATTTGAGGAAATAGAGTTCTTGCATTCATTTGCATGGTTTAATATACATTGTAATTAAATACAAAATAATAGAATACATAATTCTACATAGCAATGCTTCTCACATGTCTTAAACCTTGCAGAAGATTTTACATCGATCAGACCTTTCATGGTCAAGATCCCAACCCCTGATTTAAACTTTGGTGTAAAAAGCCTAGAAGAAGTATAAGTTTAATCAGCATTATGAATGATGAATGAGATACTCTTTCATTTCCCTGCTCTGGTTACATTTGTCCATACCACAGTCTAGTTGTACATGCATCACTCGCATATTACAAGCATTATTCAATCATAGCATAACTTTTTATCAACATATAAACCATTTTGTAGCTTGCAGTAGAAGGACAGGTTTGGCTTTTAAAAAATTTATGTTGTGGATAAGATCGGAAAGTTTGCATCTAGAAAGTTTGATCAGGCTTGTTCATTAGTATTACTGCACCAAAGATGTTTATTGAATTATAACATTATTAAACAACAGGACCAGGTGAATGTGAAAATCGAACAGGAATACATGAAGGAAGAGGGTCTACCTAGCAAGCTGATTAAAGTGATGAATGCTGCCCTCATTATCCGCAAGGAGAGAAATACGTCACGCAGGACAGTTAAGGAGTCTGGCAGTGGAAGGCAGGTGAAGAATTTCAAGAAGTTCAGGAAGGTAAATAGTCTCCTGTAAATCACATGCCCAAAACCCTCTTTTGTTCGTAATGCTTGACAAGCTATGAAAATATTTATCTTAATACATGTGATCAGCCATCCCAAGACACCCAATAAGTCAATTTGGAAGGTTCTCTGTTTATAGCCAAAAGTTGGTCTTCAAAAAGCAAACATGAGAAAATTAACTGAAAGAGTTATTTTTCTTCATACTGTCAGAAATTGAAGTTGATAAGTTGAAAAAAAAAAAGATACACTAAGTACTTTTTGGATGATAAGAACATGCCTTTAGTGGACTTACAATATTACAAAAATATTTATTTTAATTGGGTGCCCTTTCAAAATAATTGGTCTTTTGTAAAAAAAAAAAAAAAAAACCCTCAGCGGCAGAATGGGTTGAAATTTTCAGGATATGTTCTTTTTATGGATTTTTTTAAAGGACAAGTCCACCCCAACAAAGAGTTGATTTGAATAAGAAGAGAAAAATACACTAAGCATCACACTAAATATTTCATCAAAATTGGCTGTAAAATAAGAAAGTTATGACATATTGAATTATCGCTTAATTTCACAAAACAGTTATATGCACATCCTGGTCGGTATGCAAATGAGGAGAATGATGACGTCATCTACTCACCGTTTTTTTTTGTATTTTATTATCTGCAATATGAAATATTCTAATTTTCTCATTGTCATTAAACAATGATTAATTCCTGCCCAAACATGTGGAATTAGCATCATTTAATACTATATGGTTCAGTCAAGTTGGTCCTTATTTTCAAATCTGTAAAAAGTGAAATATTTAATTCAAACAATAACAAGAACAAAAATAGTGAGTGATAGACATCATCAACTGTCCCATTTACATGTCACTGTGTTGTGCACATGACCGTTTTGTGCAAAATAAGCAAAACTTTAAAATGTCACAACTTTCTTATTTTACATCCGATTTTGTTGAAATTTTCAACATTATGCTAGTTTGATTTTTCTCTGTTTATTCAAATCAACATTTTTCTGTGGTGGACTTGACCTTTAAATATCCAACCACTAAATTTTGAAAGATAATATTTCAATCAGTCCTTCCTTATTGGAGAAAAGTAAAGGCAGAACAGGGAGAGGGTGCTGGACATCAACCAATCCAAATTCAATTTTCACAGATTCCATTGCTGAAAAACAGATTCATCAGTCAGTACACTTCTATGAGATTGAAATATTAAAATATGCACTCAAGTATACCGGTACAGTAATTCACTTTTATAATAATGATAGCTGGATTTATTAAGCGCCTTTTCCCTGAGGATACAAAGCGCTGCTATTATTACCCTGCTGCCCATAAACGCGTTCAAGCACTCGCGGAATTTCTTCCTACCAGTTACCCATTCACCTCACCTGGGTCGCGTGCAGCACAATATGGATAAATTTCTTGCTGAAGGAAGCTGGAAATTGAACCAGAGTCCCTCAGATTGGGAGGCCAGCGTCATAACCACTAGACCTGGATGCCACTGTTACCATAGCTTGATATTGGTTTATTACTGTTTCTATTCCTCAGGCTGGATATGCTGGTCAATCTGTCATCCCTCGCATCATTGGAGGCAACGATCTCTTTACTCATTATAACAATCCAAGTAAAGATATTGAAGACATGTTTAATGAAGAAGTTCGGGTAAGTTTTCCTTTCCCTCTTTATCTTACCTTTCTATCAATATCATTCATTTGAAATGCTTCTTGGCACTTTCTCTTAGTAATACCCTTAATAATGAACTGATTTGCAATTGATTGTAATTGCCACATTCTCTATTAAGGTAAATGACAAAATGCAGTATACTCCTCATAATCAAATGTAGTCTTCCTTGCATTATATAAAGGTAGTTTTTGTCAAGGATTCATAGTCCAGATATTAAGTTGCTAATTCAATCATTCGGGTCTGACAGGATGGCCAGCTTTTTATAATCAAATCGGTCAAATATTAGATCAAAATTATATCTGATTTCACAATAGGTTACCACTGTACACTACCATCAAGATTTTTGTCACCAGGCATGGTAATTGTCGATTAATTCCTAAAGAATGCACTCCCGAATTCTTTGAGATATAGTCACTTTACTTCATAAATAGTGTTCTATTCCATGCATAATACCTCATCAGTGAAGAATCATATTCAATGCTGTGTAAATCTCTCTTGTTATTCATACTATTACCAGGCGGAGAAGAAGAAGGATAAGCAGGAAGAGATGGCTGACAAACTGTTCGCTTTTGAGCCAAGGAAAGCTGGAGGCTCAAAGCGGAGGAGATGAGGTTTGTTATTGGTTTGAATCAATGAATAGATCAAGGCAGTTTGCCTGCAAATCATGAAGTGAATCCAAACATCAAAGAAACTGATTAGAAATCTATTCATAGGCTTAGCATATATGGTATAGTGTTAAACCCAGGGTTAAAGTTTGCCAATTAATTAGTGTGTGGAATTCAGAGCGTAGCGATGCCATGAAACCTTCTGATACAAGCACTCTAACAAGTCTTTGAAAATATGTAGTTTGATAACTTGAGAGTGAATTTAGTTCAGCATCACTAATTTTTCAAGTCCCTTTTCAAGAAAGATGCATTTTGAAGAATTGCATGAATGGTGAATTGCAGAGGTCTATGGTTCACCTTAAATATAGCTGTCATTCATGCATAGTGTCTTATTCAAAGAAATTTCACTTCTTGCTGATTCAAGCTTATCTTACCTATTCTGTACCTTGCCTTCTTTACTATTTTAATGCTAAGAAAATATGTGTACTCATCTAAATAATATTCTTCTTCAGATGAACAGAGCTGCTATTAGGATTTACAAGGGAAAAGTGGCACTAAATAGGATTTTTCCAATAGAAATAGAATTTTTTAAACGAAGAAATTTAAAAGAAAAGAAATGAAGAATAAGATTTTTAGCTATTAGGATTGGGAGCTCTTGATGATGTTTTATGGTTTGCATGGTGTATAAACAATCACAGAAGTGGTGCACCATATCCCTGTTGCAATAAAGTTATTATGGTAACTTTGCCATCCAATGACAACGGTAATCAAAATCAAGGATTCCATTGTAGTTACCGTTTGATGGCAAAGTTGCCATAATGGTAACAACAGGGCCCATGTGTTACGTCCTGGAGAGGACTAGGATTTCTTCTTCTTGGTTCTCTCTTGATATGCTATTTTTTCCAAGTTGGGCCATGCCTATGGAGTATAAAATCAAACTTAGATTATACATAATGTCACTACTGAGTGTCATTTTCAATTACTCTTGGTATAAGTTCTTTTTTTTTCATCCGAGACTTTGGAGTATTCACAAATCAATATTTCCTAGAAAGTTATTGTGCATTTGGTGTATTGAAGCCATGTGAGTAAATCATAAAAATGCCCTTCAAACAGGTGTTTCTGGTTTTCATTTTCTGAGGTTAAATTCCTTGATCTTTATATTGAATGATGTCATTTCTTAGACTATATCGCAAAATGAAAGTTTATTGCACTGTGTATTACCTTTTATAAAAGTGTCCTGCATTGTGTAGTATTGTGTGCTATATGATAATAGCAAGGCCCGCTGGTAGAACAGTTTTCAGAACTGAAGTGGCTTCCCTGGGTAAATACATGTATACCTAAATTATTATTATTATTACAGGAAGATTTGACCTGTGAGAGAAATATGCGCCTATTCTCTATATGATAAGATTGTTTCTGACGGAAATATAAAACAATCACTTTTGGTTGCAGTGGGTGAGGGAAACAGTCACTTTCTTCTTGATATGATCATCATTGCCATCTTTCCTCAGCTTTGCTTTGCCAAGATAGCTACACCTAAATTGCCTCAAAATCAGAGCTGCCAAGTAGTACGTATTTTCCGTATTACGTACAGAAAAATGAGAATACTGATGGTTTTCATGCAAAATACTGACGTCTAAAGTTTCAGCTTTATAAGTTGTCCTATGGTATTTCTTTGTAAATACTGATTTTTCGTCACCAAAATACTGATTTTCAGCTTTAAAAATACTGAAATATTCTTTTTCAGGTTGGTAGCTTTGCAGAGTGATACGTTTTGCCTTCACCTTTACCAAAACGGAAAGCCTGGCTCATACCTTGTGTTTGAAGCTGTATATTGTTGCCGAAATTTGACTATTCACAGCATACTATGCAACAAAATAGTAGCATTCACACTTTTGTGAAAGAACTTCAAACTTTACAACAGTAATGCAAGCTATAAATGCAAGCTAAAGCAAGGTCAATTGAGCACTAACGCTTCTAGAGTGAATGCGTAAGTTTATTGTTGCTGTCTAACATTAATTTGTGCATCACAAATCGCCTCTGCTTGTATGGATTTTGGTTGCGATCAGTTGAAGATGTTTGATGAATTTCATATTACTGAGCTAGAATGTAAGGCCTCTGCGTATGTCTGCATATTGACTTGGTATTAGCTTGTTTCCTTGCATTGTGTTGTTATCGGCTGCCATTGTCTCCAGGCAATCCACAGCTAAACGCAAGCCCAAAACACAAAGGTTTGAGAAAGGCTGTAACTGTATGCTTGAAATGATTATGATTGTTTATATTGATATATATAAATATGAAGTGGGTTTATCATTTTCCTAATCGGAATCGATGACAAGGCAAAAATCCAGATCACATGCTCCTCTCGTTATCATTGATCATAATCATGGTCTCTTGATATTTTCCCGGAGCAAATATCAAAGAGCAAGGATTAGTTGGCTTTTATCAGAGTAGTCTTACTGATTAAGAGCCATCATCAGAAGTGCTTATATTTGGCTTGACTAGACGGTCATTGCCTGCAGGCATATTCAGACCGACTCAATCACAAGAATACCCATAACTTTACAAGAAGTTGAAAATGCTAGCTATCGTGACACACCAGTCGCATGATCAACTTCAACCCTGAATTTAAGACTACCCTACCCTAAACCAATTCCTAGTGCTACCCTTACCGTAACCCTTCGTTATATATGAAATAAAGACCGGAGCAATATGATCTTATTAGCAGGTGAGGTGCACAATTTGAATCACAAGCTTAGTAGCCACCAGTGGACTGACTACTCGCTTGGGTTGAGAAAGTTTTTTTATTTTTTTCCACACTGCGAGAATTTGTGCAGCCTTTGAAAATTGTTCTCTTAAAGTGACTGGTTAACATTGGTTTGACTTTTTAAAAATCTGAGCTAGAAGGTCACACTTGTCACCTGTGTCTGTGTTATGTTACAAAAATGAAGCCCAGAAAAAATTGCGTTCGACAATAATTATTTAGTGCTTCAAAAATTGAAATATAAAGTGACCGGAAACACCACTTTAATTTCACCCCATACACTTATGTGTACTATTTAGGCGTCTATAAGACGCCTATTTACAAAATCGGTGTTTGCATTGTAGTTTTAGCTTTTCATTCTCAATAATGGTTGTTTTCAGGGTTTATTAGTTCTAATGCATGCACTTGTACACATTGTTCATCTTGGTTTGAGATTTTTTTTAATCAGCTGCTCACAAAGTTAAACAATACCTTTAAGTTTGACAAGTACCTACAATTCAGCAGATATTTTCTTTTGGGAATATTACAAGTATTTTGCATTCACATTGACAGAAATATCTTTCTGATCAAAGATAAACCAGATTGAATTCCTGATCAGTGAATACCTGGTATTTTCTAACATTGAGTCGGTCTTAATATGCCCTATTTGATAGAAATGTATATTGTTGATGTGTTGCAAGGATTTTTTTTTTTTAGGTCTGTTTATCTCTGCCTTAGTACAATATCAAATATCTGATATTCATATCTGTTGAATTCTAAGTGTATTCCAACATGGAATGAAAGGCTAAATAAATAGTGTATCTGAAATTCAAAGGTCCTATGGCTGTGATCTCTTTAACCTACATGCACAGTAACTGAAGATGAATATGAATTTATTTTTTTTAGCATGAATGACCAGTTTCAGAAGACTTTCAATTATGGTAATCTTTGCCATTATTGTATTGGAAATAGGGCTCAGCAGCCATGAAATCAAAATGTCCACAAAGTAGTCATAGTAACAAGTATTAGCAGATATGTTACCTTTCTACATTGCAAAAGAACTCTCATTTATTTTTTTTAGTTACTACAGTCTAATTGGTATTGAACAAAGAGAGGGAAATAAGAGTCCCTGTATTGGCAGTATCCTGACTTATGATATAAGCACATGTAGTTCAGTTTAGCACTATAATACAAAGCTTACATTGATCACTCATTTGATTGATTTTAATGATTGATTGCATCAAGTGATCAATTCTATCCAACATTAAAACTTAATCATGTGATCAATTGCTAGGCCTTGTATAATGGGGTCCAAGTGATGATGCCTGGTTGATTCTTGACCAGTCTAAGTGTGATTTTGTATTTAACTTATGAAATGGTCCTGCAAGTGAAACAAATATTGGGAAAATCTTATGTCTCTTCTTTTCTCACTATCACTTTATTCATTCTTCCTCTCTCTTTCTTGGTTACATGTAATTCTCTATATGCTAGTTTTCCCCCGTTTCTTTTCTCTTTCATTCTTTCTCTCTTATTCCCCTTCTCTGCCCCCTCCCCTGCCCCTCTTCCTCCCCTAGCTCATACCCTTTACCCCCCCCCCTCTCTCTCTCTCCAATCCTTTCTCCTTTCCTCTTCTCTTTGGAACTTATACTTGGAACAATTTTGTACTGTTTTTGTGCCAATTAGGGGTACAAGTATATTGCTGGATTTGTACTTAAAACACTGTTAATTAGGGGTTAAAATTCCAGGTTGTGGAATAATTTGAATCATGATTTTAATAAAGAATGAAAACACCAGGGTTAATAAACCACATCTCTCTGACCCTATATTGACAATATCCAATTGTTTGCTTGAGAAAAAGTCATTCACAATACCTTCACGTGCTCTTATGTCTTCTCTATTTGTTCAGAAACCTGGAAGACCATCGCATCAATGGCCGTCTCTTTTGTTGTGATGCTGAAGACAACCTTATGCAAACATGCAGAATATTTGAGGTGCAACAGATCAAACACCCATACCTTGCAATGCACACAGACTCCACTTGGTTCTGCACGATTTGTTTACGTTGGCCTTGTTTATGTAATATGGATTTTTGCAAAGTCACATGCTTTCATAATGCCATGTATGTTGATACCGTAATTGCTTTCAAGTTAGCTGAAGCGTGTCATCAAGTAAATATTTCTAGTATAGTGGTTGTATCTTCCCTGTTTAGGGTGATATGAATTGAGTCTTATTCAAATGCATAGATACTGAAAAGGCAAGGTTAATTAAATAATGACAGAGCCATTTATGCCCATTTTAGTCACTGATGACTTGTAAATTCAATGAGATGAGTATATTGCTAGGCCCCATGATACAAAACTTAGTGACTGATCTTAGCATTGGTTTTAAGATCGATTACATTGGTCATTATATGTGCTTTTGCAAACAACTGTATCTATAATAATGATAATAATAATGGCATATTTACCCAGGGTAGCCACTTTAGTTACGAGAACTGTTCTCCCAGCGGGCCCTGCCATTATTATTACCCCGGCTTAAAAAAACTGTAGAATTAAAGTTTTCTTTTAGTGACCCATAATCTTATGATACATTATATTTAATATGTTTCTTATCATGAAACAAAATAATCATACCACAACTTTTTGTGGCTATGACTTTAGTATCAATTGTTTATGCTTTGCTTTGCTTATGTTCATGTAAAAGAACTATATTTTGTTTGCGGTTTAAATATGATTGAAATGCTACTGAACAAAATGAAATCTTGCCAGAATGCCCTGAATGAAGTAACATTGTAAAACTTGAATTATCACAAACCATCACTGTTGAAGCAGTATTCACTATTTTTTTTTTTTTGGGGGGGGGCAATGGTATATATATTCATGCATCCTCTGAGTTCTCAAACATTATGTTAGCAAAGGCAATTTTTCATGGTTTTCTCCATTGTGAATTTGGGAATATTTCATTAGGGTGAATATGGAAAGAAATGGCTCAGTGTACATGAGATTTTGTGGAAATTTACTCTTTATAGTCAAGTGATGGTGAATCGTATTGTGATCAGCAATAATCAAGCAAAAATAAAAGAACTGAAGTTAGTTATTTGCCTCTGTGTTGCTTTAGCTGATTTAGTGTCCCGCTGTCTTGTTCAATTTGCCTCCCTCCCCTAACATCTCTGCCCCCACCTTTCCTCCGTCTATTTCCATTACATTTCCCTTTGTACGTTTTGCTATAGTTTCTCATTTATCTTCCTAGTTGTGTTGTAGATATAGACAATGTGTCATATAAAATGTCTTCCATGTTTGTGAGTGACTAAAGAAATACTTGTGGTACGAGGATGAAAATAAGAATTACTTTGATATTAAAATATGTAACATTGTTTATTGATATCATGTACCCTTTTCTTGAAAGTCTGAAAATAGTTGAAGTTTAAAAACTAGATAAGATTTTCATTGCCCACTGTGCTTTGAGATGATGCTACCAAAAAAAATGTGAATACTCTGTCATATGTACTGTATAAATGTAAATGCAGCTGAATAGACTACAAAAGTGTGAAATACTGTTGACACCTGCATTAATATGGTGAATAAAAGAAATAATGAAATCTGGAACAGAATTTTGTCTAGCTTTTCATCTGGCAGTATTCTGTGAATGTGTTGATTTTATTGATTAATTTGCGTTTGCATGCATTCATTAGGGCGAGAATAGTCTGGGGTTTTTTTTTTTGCTAGGGGCTGTTGTTTGAGAGACCTTATTTTGCAAAAACATGTTATTAGATAGTGATCACCCATGCTTGAAATGTACCATTGACAATTGCTTTATAAAATAAAATGCCTAGAAATCTCTTTGGCAACAGTATTTTCATGATTTTTTTCCCTTTTAACTTTGTTTGTTTGGGGTGCAATATACTAAGCTCTGATACTTAAATGTACCATTGAACATTATTTCAGGTTTCCAAATGCCTTTGTTGTAAAATATTTTGGCAAACATATTATACAGTATTGATTTTTTTTTGTTAATTTGAGATGTAATATGAATTGGGAATAAAAATATATGGGTGTTTGAAAAATAAATGATCACTAAAGTTATGAGAATTGCAAATTTCATGTTGGGAAGGAGATTGTCCCAGTAATTAAAGCAGAGCTGTGTAATATATCAGGAATTTGCAATTTGGCTCTGGTGCTTTTTCATACTTTGGTGGAAAAAGAGTTCCTATGAAAAGCTCTTCGCTTTAAAAATAGAGAGAGAGGACGAGAGACAACAAATAGAATAAATCCCTGTTATTTGATATGTTGTATAAGTTGTCTGTTTGAATAAAAACAAAACCTCAAAGATGTCAACCTCTACCCTATAAGAAACCATACAAAAGAGGTGGGCCAGTGTATTGTTTGCAAGTGGGCTTAGCTAATCTCAGTTGGGACAGTAAATGCAGCTGACAGGTTGAGCAAAGTAACATCATGGACCTACTACTCTGACTTGGTCCATGGTAACATCAATTTCTTGTTGTGAGTGTGAGTGTCTGGTTATATTAGAGCCATTATAGGGAAGTTCACCCTGGAGAACTTGTCTTAGAAATACCAGGAAAAAATACAAAATATTGGTGAAAGTTTGAGGAAATCCATTCAAGAATAAAAAAGTTATTTGAAATTTTAGTTTTTTATATAAGAGCAACTGCCATATAATATAAAATGCATAAATTTAATTATTTTAATGGTTCATGATGACTAAAAATTTCCTTCTTTCGGGATCAGGTGTGAAATAATTTGTCTATTGATATAATAATGAAGATACAGGTAAAATTTTCAATTTTTTAGATGACATGTTTTTTTTTTAAATTCACGATACATGGGACGCTGCTCGCATATGATGTCACAAAAAAATCTGAAAACTTTTTAATCTTTGATGGATTTTCCTTAAAACTTCACTGATATTTTTATTTCTTGTATTTTTACAATATACTTCTTGCTAGGGTGAACTTTTCTTCAATTCTTGTATTTGCTGCAGAAAGATTGTGCTGTTATGACAACAAACTTCAGAAATCATTATTTGAGTGAGAGAAGAGAAATAGAAAGGGAAGAAGAGGAAAGGACAGGGACGAATAAAAAGACATTTCAACACTTTATTTTAGTTTTTCTTCCAACATAATTTCCGCTAGTTTCTACTTACAAATAATTCCTGTGCCCCATGTTCCTCTACCTTCATTTTCTCATTCAAAATTTTTAAAAAATATTTTCAGAGATTTACACCTTATCTTACACCCCTCTGAAAAAGGCTTCTAGGAATGAACAAGCCATCACAATTCCAATTTCCTCTATTTTACCTATCAAGGTGAAGTTTATCATATCAAGTTGATGAGATGAAACTGAGAAACTTGAAGGATTGAGAATTCCAACAGTCGGTATAATTGTTTAATGTGCTAATTCCATGTGTACAACCAGAAATTATTTAATCAATCATTAGATTTATGGTATCTCTTATTTCCGTGTAAGCCAGGTGAAATACACTTATCTCATTGACAGAATCCCTTTAAGCAGTTTTACCAACCTTATCGTCAGCTTTGTCATTTTCCCCTTTATTCCGGCACAGTTATATTTCATCTTCAATTCTTTAAAAAAATACCATTTGTTTATAATTTCTGTTTCTTATTTTATTCATGCAACCTTATGAATTACTGACTTTATCCCCACAGAATCTACTGTGGTTACAACTGTCCAAGATTACTGTTATCCCATGTATAAAATTATTGTACTCTTCTCCTTTTGTAAATTTCAACATAGATCATTTTTTTTATTACTTTTACATGTCATTTTGATACAGCAAGTTTTATTGTATATATTTTGTATTTTATCTTCTACAGAATTTTGCAATTCAGCCTTCGGCTGTGATGAAGTTTTCTTAATAAAACTTAATAATAGGCATTTATATAGCGCCATCTATCTAGAAGTATTCTATTCCGAGGCGCATTTTTATTATTATTATTACCCCGGCTTTAGCTCGAGCTGCCTCTCAGCGCTCATGCATTTAAGGAATTAATCCTGCCGGGTACCCATTCATCTCACCTGGGTCGAGTGAAGCACAGTGTGGATAAATTTCTTGCTGAAGGAAATTACGCCATGGCTGGGATTCGAACCCACGACCCTCTGTTTCAAAGTCAGAAGACTTCTCCACTGGGCCACAATGCTCCACATTTCAATTCAATTCAATTGTTTGTTACGATTATACAATGACAAAGCAATACTCTTCACCTATTGTTTTCTAGTATCTCTTTCTTCTGATAAACAATAGAATGTTATCACTTATTTCAGATTAGATGAACAAGACACTGCCCCAACCAGAAATTGAACCCTGGATCTAGCTGGTGCTCCCTAAAGCGGAAGAGGAAATAAGCCGATGATTTATTCGCCCATAAAACTGTTGCTGAAGTCTAAACTTGAACTGCATTGTCATGTTCTCCTACTGGTTGTTACAGCTGACTGGTTTGTCTATTATACATACCGTTATGATTATATCAAGGCATAAAGCATGAAAAGTATCATTAATGTGATTTTATCATTGAATGTGTTGCCAACAGTGTTGGTAGAATCTTGGGTAGATAGCCAAGAATATTGAATAACACCTGAATTTTATTTGCTTCAATTTAAGATGGATATCAAATCTGAGTGACCTGCAATGATCACATCATTGTAGAAATATACATGCTATTATTAGTCAGCCAGACTTGTAGCTTCAGGCTAAAATGGTCAGATTGTGTTATTCGTTTGGTATTACATGTACATGTTAATCAAAATTACCAGGTCCTTCAGAGAGAATGTTAAACCATTAGTCCTTTGTTTACAAAATGTAACCAGTATCGACCAAAATCTCTCATTGCCTGAACATTGTTTCTTCTTCCTTTTCCTCCTCCAGAACAGGTCTAGAGTGTCTTTTCTTTCCTTTATTCACTTATTATTCATTTATTTTTTTTTGGGGGGGGGAGGAGGGGGCATAATCAAATGTACATGTATATTCATTGATATTTCCATCTTGGGATGTTTCCCCCTGGTTTCATGAAGCTTCTTGTTAGAGATTTCCAGTTCAAAAGAGTTAAGTACCAATGAGATGCAGAGATTTCAGTAGCTTTTTACAGTTGTTGGTTAAAATCACTAGCAAACCTCATCATGGAGAACTCCCATTGCATTCTATCACAGTCACAATCAACAGCTTCAAGAGAACCAGTCAATTAAACAATTCATACAGATTAGATGGTGATTTTTATTACAATTTGATTTAATCATGAGGTACATACAATCAGAAGACTTGGTGACATTGATTTTCTGCGTTGACATCTTAAGATGATCAGAGATAATTAAGGCTTGACAAACACAAGTTCTTAACTACAAAACAATGATTTTGAGAAAAGTTATCAATTGTAGTAATTTCCTAACAAACAATATCAAATTTGCTTTCATAAATTATCAAATGCATACATGCAGCTTAATGAACTATTCATGTTTGAGCAATGAATAGAGTTGCTTGGTAGAAAAACCATCAAACATCACTTTTACCAAAATCATTGTATTTTTGGTAAATGCCTTCTGCTTGCCAACCATTAATATAAATTGATATACATCTGATATACGTGTAAAACAGTTCAATTCACATGTCAATATTTAAATGGTTCATAACCATTGAAAACAAAATTGTCTCCACATTATGCAATAGGCAAAATATACATCTTCATGATTTGTGACTAAAAAACAAAAACCAATACAACTTGAGAATACAAAACATGTCAGTACCACTAGAATGTTGTGTATTACTGTATAGATTGTATTATAACCATATACGTTTATATAAACCCGTTACCTATATTTGGCAATCACAGTGAGATTGCTATAATGGTAAATGAGTATGGCAATGTTGTCAACTGCAAAGATGAACTAGCTGTGTCATCACTTGATAAGAAGCTGCTGACGGTACTGTCACCCTGTGACTTGTGAATGACACCGTGGAACAAGTTAGCATAACAAGATTAATGAAAGTTTTAGTAAAATTGGACAAACATAACGAAACTTGAGCACTTGCATGTCGAGAACACTAATGCCATGGAGATCCTCCCATTGGCAATACGCACAAGATCTGTGACGTCACAGATGCACAACTCTCCCGTTTGGACACTGAGGCCCGTATTCTGAAGTCGGGTTTAACTTAAACTCAGGTTTAAAGTTGTGGTTTAAGTATGGGAAGAAAAAAGTATCAAAATTTTTAGTTGTATGTTTCTTATATTTACCGTGCCTTTTCCTGATTCATCGATGGTGAAGACAATCATCTATTAATACTTCCTAGAAAATTATGGATGATTTGAGAGCCAAATGAGCTGAAATATGATATCTCTACCATTAATAATTTCTGTAACAATTGGCTGGCCATAATTAAACCACAACTTTAAACCTGAGTTTATGTTAAACCTGACTTCAGAATATGGGCCTCAAAATATACACCCAAATATGTACTTACAAAGGAAGAATGCATGATCTTACGATTATTTGCACATAACAAGTACAGGGAAGCAATGTACATTGTACATGTATGACATCACAGATCTTGGTTGCATGCAAATTAAAGGATCTACATGATCATCAATATTCAAATGTTCATAGGATTTTTCATATGCATTCAATCAACTTTTTTTATCTGTTTCTTTGATTTTCATCTTTTAAATGAATTAAACTGATATTGAGGGTTTTAATCATTTCATTCTCCTTTAATAGAGGTGACTACTTTGCGATGGTAATAGAGTTAACATCACTCACAAACCTGCCATGTCTATACTCTCATGGAAAACTGAGGGTTTTGAAGGGTGACATGACTTATTGCCCATGCAACATTTGCTCCACCCTTAATTCCTCTGAAGACACAGGTTAAGGGTTCAGGTTGTGACATGGTTTTGGGATCAGAGTACCATGATGATAAAGAATTGAGATGATGATTGGCTTTAAAGGTGGCTTTTACATTTCATGTCTGGCTTGATGTGCATATTTTAACAAGGAGAAAATGTATGGAAATCATGTCTTGGAATATTTTAGGACATGCCCTCACCCAACCCCACACAATTGAGAGTCATTCAACTCCTGGAAAAACAATTCCTGATGAGCATAGGAAAAGGCCCGATCGAAAGAGAACACAGCCGTTCTCATTAACCAAGCAGGTTTGATCTAAAAAAAGATTGTTTTTCCTCTTCTTACTTTGTACTTCAGGAGAACAGCCACATTCCCAGACAGCTATCTGACATCTATGTCCCCCCCACTCACATTTCCAAATACACGCAGAGGCTCCACGGTCCTGTTTCCATAAATACTTGTTATATAAATAACAAAATCAGTTTCTATAAACAAATTCAGTATCAGTACATCAAAATGAATGATTTCAGTAGCTAATGTATGAACCATTATTACACATTTGCTATTGTAACAAGTTTTATGAAACAGGCACCAGGTCTGAAAACACTCAACCCCACACATAATCATACATAATGTAGACAAATTTTAAATTTGATCATAGTTCACCATTTAAATTTTTTTCCATGAAAACTTACAATAAATATAAAGATATATACAGAAATATCCAAGTTCTGGCATTCGCCTGAATTACAACCAGTAGATAAATGTGTTTGTGCGATTTATGAGCAGTGATGGCAGTTTAAATGATTTTTATACATTATTCTGACCACTGTGGTGTACACAACAACCTACAGTAACTTGCAGCAATGAAATAATATTTTGCCTTTCATTTTTTGTTGTTTATTTTAGTACTATCAAACTGAATTAATTTCATTCAAATAATAATAGAGGATAGTACATACATTACCTTGTCGAAAGATAAACATATTACAAACAATAATATGAGAATATAAGGACCTTTAGTTAGTTATCAAATAAATTTGATATTGAGATGCATTAATAAGAACTACCCTGTAGCTGTTTATGTAAGTTAACCAGAGTGTATAGTATGTTACACGTGCACTATGTAAATCTGTAATCTATAAAACATATTTTAGTAGAAACTTTCAATTCATAAACCCACATGTCATTACCAATATCATGAGTGAGTGCTTAAGAAAACATATATGTATAGCATAAAAAGGAATGTCATATATGACAATAACCAACCCTATCCCCGTGATCTTTCTTACCTGTAGACATCAAAAAGATATTAAATGAATAAAGATTAAAGAATACAAATAAGGAAAACATCAACTATCTCTCATTTCAATATTGCACAAAAGCAAATCAAAGACTCCTTTTCCACAACCACAGAACAGAAATTGCTTCATTAGCTGTGTTACAAATTAAAATATACATTTCTAAAAGTTCATGATGATTTTGCTCTTGGTCAATCAAAATGCAAGATTTAAGTTACTGATAACTAGCTTTCAATTTGCTAATGGCACATTTTGTCAAACATGGCACATAGTATTTTATGAATGCAGCAAATTTTAAGGTCAACAAATAAACAATTTCGAACTTGTAAAACTTGTACAGGCTACATAACATATTCAAAAGGGTCATACAATTTACCCCACTGTAAAACACTATATTAACAATAAATTAGTGTTACTAATTTCATGTTGTATTTCATCTCTTCCATTTTCAAATTGCACAGGGTCTTTAGTCAAATCCTGCCACCTTTAGACTTCAACCTTGTTATTTGTAAATACAGGACTATAATCATCATCATCATTCTACAGATGAACTTTCCCTAATCTATATTCATGTACATAGTACTCAAACTGGCAGCTTGTCATATAAAATTATGTAAGAGCAATAGGAGTTGACTAATAGAAGGATGTAACTCACTTTTTTGGCCATTTTGAGACTTTGGTACCAAAATAATCAGTAAGAATTATGCACATTATACATGTACAGGTAATAATATTTGTAGTTTTGCCATATCTAATAAAGATGACACTCGACACATGAGAGATTCTGAGAACGATAACGCCTACATTTCAAATTTCTATTGCTTATAAAGCAAAATGAGTACTGAAGGACATCATCAATTTTCCATTTTTGCATGTCATCGTTTTTTGATTGAGCATGATGAAAAATCCACAACCCAAATTAGGTGGTAATCGGTCCATAGGGTTCCAAGATATGATCATGAATAAGTAATTAGCCCCATTGAAGTCAATGTATTATTGGGCTAGTTCTTGAACCAGGCACATATAATACATTGACTTTAACGGGACTAATATGTATTCATAAGGTCATACATGTATCTTGGAGCCCCATAGACCTATTCCCACCAATTTTGGGTTGTGGGTTTTTTTCATCATGCTCTACCAAAATATGGTATCAAAAACAAGGAAATACAAAATAAAAAGTTATTTTTGACGTCTTCACTCTCGGTACTCTATAATACACTGTACTTGACCACATCTTAACCGAGATTTGCTTGGTGGAAAAATACAATGCACTTTACTCAGAATCACAAAGGTTTTTCAAAGTAAAGACCCAAACCCAAGGAGATAATCAATCTGAGGAGAAAGAGTAAGATGAGACAATAAGTTGTTTTGTCAAAATAGGTATTAAAATTAAAAGAGAGTTTATCAAAGCTTGATAAGACTTGTTGCAATTTTTCTTCAGGGATCCTCAAATTGACAAACATGATTCAAAATTGCTGATTTTTGTAGACAACTCCCCTTCTGTTTAGTGCACGTATTTCCAAATATTCACCAAATGTTGTCTTCCAAAAGGCATCTTTCCACCTTCAGAACACAACAAATGTTAGGCATGAGGAGGAGGTAATCCGAAATATGGAAAATCAAATGCAAAATTTGAAAAATTTGTATATAGTTTTAAAACAAATGGAGAGATGGCTGTCCACAATATCAGCCATTTTGAAGCATGTGCACCAATTTGAGGATCCCTACAGAAAGAAAGTGTTTTCAAACTTCAAAAAGACTTCAAACTTCTATATTAAACTCTCTTCATATTTTACAACTGATTTATATGAAAATTGTTTTAAATTGCTCCTCTCATTTTACTCCGTCCTATGAAATTGATTCTTTCCTTGGGTTTCCTTTTTCCCTTCTACTTGTCACACCTAAATGATTTCCTGACTCTATTTTACTGTGAAGAATTCTAGCCACTAAAATGAGACAGTCGTGTGATAATTTACTGAAAAAACATTTTTTGAATTACTTTTCAACAATTTATGATTGAAAGAATTTAACAAAATGGAAACATGTACATGGACATGTAGGTCCTGTAGCTTAGAGATGAAAAACAAAATCACAAATTTTCATTCAGCACAATTTGTTAACCTTTAATAACAAATACTTGATATTGTACCTATTCCCATTCCTAACAAAATTAATGAATAAAGTGGGCTGAAGAGAAAACTTTAAGGAAGAAATACAAAAATAATAATCAAATGAATACAATTAAAGTCCTCTCGAATAAGAATAAACACATAGGGAAGGAAACTGAATTGAGGTATCAAAAAAGATTATCAAAATCAAAATTATAAAATTATAAAGAAACCAAAGAATACAAAATGATAATCTTAAGTACTGTGCAAAAAAAGTGAGAAAAAACCTTGTCCTGAACCATCATTTTTCATAAAGTCTACATGAATATCTCTGCAATTTATTGACTTAATCTAGGAGATGTTTCCCTACAGTATACAGAAAATCAATTCCAGACTCCAAATATAAAATCTTAAGCCGAAAAGCCAATAATAAGCCAGTTCACGATTGGCTCATGATCTACTATTGATTCTCAATGACCTTTGCGACTTTTCATTAGGATGAGCACTAACATTTTTAAATGAGGATGATGTGTAAGCTTTCCCGGCAAATTATTCAAATTCTAAGAAAGAAAGGCATTTTGTATACATAAAGACCAGGTGTGGTATTCTGTAACTCTGTCATAACTTTTGTCATAAATTTTGTCATTTCTCTCCGAGATGTGACACCGCTATGATTGTCACAAATCTGTATTCTGAACATTGTCTTTTCCCTGTCATATCTCTCAAAGTTCCCACCCATCTTTTCGGAAGCAAACCAATCAAAATCATCGTTAGTTCCCAGTTGGAGCCCTTCTAGCCAATAGGAAAGCCCCGTGTCAAGTAGGGCGTATCCCCAAAACAGTTGCTGGCATCGCGCAACTACGCGTATATTGATGCGCTTAATTACAAAGAGAGACAGGGAGCTGTGAAGAATTTTAAAGGAGAAGTAGAAAAGTAAGGAAAACAGAGAAAAAAAGGAGGAATACATATGTAGGGCCTAACTAATTGTAGCATGAAAAAATAATTTTGAAAATTGTCATGGAAGATGAGTGAAACTAATACCACAATCTAATCTAAATAATATAATTATTTGCTTGACATTCAGTCGGCAGGGTATCGGGATATTTGGTACTAAAAGATATGACAAAATTTATGACTGCTACCCCCTGTCATAACTTTTGCTTGTATAAAAGGATTACGCGCATTTAAAGCCGCGTATTTTTGCTGCGCGCTAAAGAGAAGAGACAAAATTTATGACAATTTTTGTGACAAAAGTTATGACATCCACCAGAATACCGATTTTGTCATATCTCTGAGATAAGATAAAATATGGAGAAAAGACAATGTTCAGAATACCTTTAGAAGGCCTGGAAGTTAAAGACCAGGTGACTAGAATAGTATATGAGGGGTAAAGTTAGGAAATCAATAAGCCTATTCACAGTTGTAAACTAAATAGTAAACTGCTATGCAAGCGGACACAATACTAGCCTTGAATAACTTGTACATGAAATTACTCAATAGTAAATGGTTATTTCATTTCCCAAATCCAACCTAAAAAGTAAAAAGCTGTTTAAGTACTGCAAAATCTATCAAAATCCCCCAAATTATAAAATAAGACTCTATAAAAGAAGACAACAGAGGCACAATTATACATACAAGAATGACCCCCCCCCCCCCCCCTCCCCTGTCTCTCTCTCTATTTCTTAAATTGGACAGTTGCAAAAACACAATTTTTCATAAATGTAGAAAAAAAAAATTCCTGGATAATTTCACTACATAAACTTAAATTAGAAAACAATTCGATACCTAAGTTACAAAAGAACCATATAAATAAACTTCAATAAGTTCAATTATATACATACAGTATTCCCATTTATTGTACAATTAAAAATATTGAAAGTCAGATCATCCCTACTGTTATGCATGTACATGTACATATTACAGCTACATCACTTCTCCTTCCAAACTGATTTCAAAAACAAATTTTACTTTAATTAGCTCATCACATTCAACATTTGTAAAGAATAATATAAAAACTTAATGGTTTACTGTTTGACAGGCAAAATGGGTCTTGCTTAATATAAATTCTATAGAAATACCATTCTTAGTCATTTTTGGTGTGATTATTGTACTGTTTGTCATATGTCCAATAATAAAATAAAAATAACTATTGCTAATCTATTTTTGTTATTCTTCACATGTCTATCATAAGCTTTGATCAGATGTGGGTTCCTAGTTGGCGTATATGCATGAATTAAATTTCCAAAGATTATCATGACCAAGACAAAGGCCGTTTTGGTCGCCTGAAGCGTCCGAGAAAGCACAGTCGGAGAAAAGTTTGGAGTAGTGCCAGTCTGGACAGAGTTAATCTGATCTTCCTCCAACGAAGATACTCCTCGAAACCAGTAGGAGTATCTTGGTTGGAGGAAAGTTGGAGTCCAGCACTACTCTCACCTTTCATTCGACTGGGCTTCCTCTAACCAAAACAGCCTTTGTCTTAGTCAAGATAAGAGAAATATTTTTGGAATTTTAATCCATGGATGCATGATAGAATCATATTGTAAATTTACCCCCCAAAATCCCTTTGCATCCAGAATTATAGGCTGGATGCTCAGTATACATGCCTTTGAAATATTTAACTACATTGGCAAAGTTAGATAAGGGTCAAAATGGTCTCATGAAACCACAAAAATTTCTGCATTTTCTACAAATAGTAAGCTAATTAAAGGCACTTACATCTCCCCCTTACTGAATAAAAAACGAAATCATATAAAAGGAAGTAACATTCAGTTCCATATAAAACAAATAACAAAAAGCATTAAAGAAAAGTGAAATTTAGACAGTTTAGAGACATAGAGAACAATGTGACTTTTTAAAAAAGTCTGCATGTTACATGTATGTGTATGTCGATGAATGAAAATTGAATTCAAATTCAAGGAGAAAAACATAATATAAACAAGAGAAAAGTTGGCATTGATCATACCAACAAAATATGTCTGGTAAAGTGGTATAAAGATTTTTCAGACAAAATACCACCGTCTGAAAAGTACTGTAACAGCAGCATAATATAAAACACTTTTCCCTCAAAATTTTGCATGGATAACGGAAAACAAGTGCTCACTGGGAATTTGTATCAAATAAAACATGTGAATTTAGATAAATTGATGTTAATGTTTCTTAAGATATTAAACTACATATCAAAAATACTATTTTCCATAAAATGACTCTGTTTAATAGTCAGCAAATCAAACACTGATAAATATCAACATTTTTTGACAATCTCCATATTTGTGTTAGGAGCTCATACAGCATGAATTCTGACAACACTTCTTCTTTACGAGGTGACTGGCAATCGCCAGGGCTCCTCCAGAGGCAAATCGAACAAATGTGTCGCCAACCAAAGGACCCATGGCATACAGCCCAGGCTCCGCCTCTGTCTCCATGGTTATGGGATCAACACTTACAGGATTATTCTTGCAGTTGATGTCGCTGCTTTCTTCACCCAGGCTAACCCCTCCACCAGGTAAGAAAGACAGGTCCGGCTTGGCTCCTATCAAGACGGTGACCATTGAGACAGCCACATGCTGTGTTACATCGCTACCTGATATGGTAACCAAGAAGTCCCTGCTGAAATCTAGCACCTGGTGCTTTGGAAATGGCGTGTACCCCTCCTCCTTGAGCTCCCCTCGCATCATCTGCAGGACTCGATAGTACTCTGGGTACACAACCTTGGGCAGTTTGCTGAGGGAAATTGCAGAATCCCATGGTGATCTCCGGAAGACATGGACAACTGGCACTCCTGCATTCCGAGCCATCAAAATGGCATCGGCAGCAGAGAGTCCCGACCCTATCACCAGAACAGGATAGGACTGACAACTAAGTTCCCCTTCCTGAATGGCAGACTCAAGGTACTTCAGGTCGTACCTCACATACCGGAATTCGTCTCCCGGAACGTTCAGCCGATTCGGTTTCCCCATCATCCCTGTTGCAAGAACAACGTTGGGAGACAGCACAGTGAACTGTTGCCGGCAACCACAATGGGGGTCGATGTGCTCACCTTTGACCTCAAAGAGATTCTCTCCCTCCAGCTTACAGCATCGCTGACATCGGATCTCCGGCTCTCCACTTTCATCATTGATGACACGTCGGCCCTTGAGACGACGGATAGAAAGAACCTTGGTGTAAGGCACAAAGTTGTCATCCAGCTTCTTGGTCTTGACGTAATCTTGATAGTAGTGTGCCACCTCAGACAATGTCGCTCTTTGTTGGTTGTTCACCACCATGGTGTCCTTGTGTATTTCCCTGTTAAGAAAAGTAAGTTAAAGCACAGAGTACATGGTCAATCTTCATCTCGTAATCAGAAAAAGAATGATACTCTACAATAAATTTGGTGAATGTGTAAATATCCAATATCATCATTACTATCAATAATCACAAGTCACAAACCACTTAGGTTGATCACGGTACTTCTTTATCCTTTTCCTTGGCAAGGCAGTTTTTGTTCCTCCATCATAACAATTTCCAAAGATAAAGAACTGACACACTTTTACTGTACATGATCAGCAGGCTCTCATTCCTATACAATGAGACATGCAGTCTCAATCAGAAACTTTTACATGTAGGCATGCAAAGACTGAAAAATCTGAGCTAAGTATCTTTGTTTATTGTTTAGAACATGTCGCTTGATTGACTTATTAAAAATCCTTTCTGATTAAATGCTACCCTGGAAATTCTCTTAATCCCAAAGGTTAAACACAAGAGACCAACTATAATCCAGATGCATAGGAAATATGTGTACTTCTATTGGTTCACCATGTCCTTTCATCTGTCAATTGCAATATTAATAGTGAATCTAATGACTGAATTAGCACATCAATACAGAGTATAATAAGAATTGTGACAAGACTAGCAAAAACAACTTTTGGGAGATATACATGTAAGATAAGTGATTTTTTTTATAAGGCATGTGATCACAGATGAAAGGTCTTATTTAATCAGAAACCATTTCACATGTGAGCTGTCTGTAAGAACCTTAAAACCACAGATAAAATTCTTTGTATTCGACATGCTGTATACCCCCATGAACATGTACATGCACAAGTAGCTCCCACCAAAATACAGATACCAAGCTCTAATTTGTCAAATTTTCTTAACAGTAATCTTATGGTAATCACCACTGATATCAATAACCTAATCCCAAATCAAAGGTTCCGTGAGCAGAAGCAAATAAAAGAGCACCCATCCATATATTGACCAAAGAAGACCTCTTGATTCATTCAATAGTCCAAAGTAACCAGACCAGGGTAAATCAGATTTATAGATCAAAATATAGGTAAATCTTGGGAGAAGGACCTTGATTCTCGGAAAAATCAATTATCTTGATACCCCTATGCTTGGGATAATAGTTCAGGCCATTTCCTGCATGTAAGAAATCCCTGTAATACTTTTAAGATCAAGAATAGTTTTGGCTTCACTCATTTTTTTGTGAGTATGGAGGTCCACATAAGTGTTCAAGCTTTAGGCATACAAACCTCATGTAGTGGTATAAATAATGAGCATGACTGATGATTGAATTCTTTGTAATAAAAAATCAAAATCACAAGAAAATTTGGTCTGTCTTAGTTATTCTATTGAGTAATTGATAAATTCATCGGGCAAAAAAAACCTAACAATATTCAAGCTCTGGAAAGGTACGAAAATATTATTTGACAAGCAAAGATGAGACTGTGAGAAGCATCATGAAATGGTAGGCATTCAAATACATGTACTCCTATGACGTTCATTTTCAGTTACATATTGTGAGTCATGAGATTGACAAGATAAAATGAGTTAGGCCTACATCAAAATGCCTGGAAAACTTATTTCTCGGGCAAACGTTTTATCTGTCTTTCGAAATCAACAAGGATAATCAATGAAAGGAAACTGCACGTTATTTGTGTACCTGTACTCAGCTGCCCATTCATCAAAGCTCATGTCAGGCATCTCCATCCATGCTCCAAGACTAAGGGTCAATACAGAGTCATCCATTTCCTAATCAGAAACAAGATAAAAAAATTAATGTAGTTAGAGAACAGTTTTGTTTTGTCCTCAACGACACCAAAGGTATAATGACAACAGTGGTAAGAACATTGCAATTATATTTTGATTGGCAAGCAGATCTGTGCTTAAATGACACAAAATACTATTCAGTCCCTATCAAAACTACATGTATAATAATGTCTTAACATATAATCAAAGACAAAATAATGGAAAAATAGACCTACTTCTATATATTAGAATAAAACATGGTATCTAGCAAACAGATATACATATGTACATTGTAGATCATAGGTGGTATCAATAACATATTGTGAATGTACATGTTGTAATGTACATACATGGTATTACCTAACATCAATAATAAAGCAAAGTATTTCTCTCTCACACTCCAGTTTTATCTGTCTCCTTTCCTAAAAAGTAAAAATATTTGAAGATTTTGACTGGGATGCATGGAAATATTGATTGAAATGGCATTTTGTTTTCCAATATTGTTTTTTAACCAATGCCAGTATTTGCAAGGCATCCATGAAAAATATGGTCAGCAAATATTACAAATATTCAGAATTTCAGATAATCCTATTAAAATCCTAGGATAAAATATGGATATTACAAATGGCGTGATTAATCCTGGAAGCATAATCCCCTATCAAAAGCTATAAATTAAAAGGCTTTCTTCTTTTTTTTTGTAACTACATGTACATGTACATGTGGGCTTATACAATGAAATTTTTATACATACACTTGCTTGACAATGGCACATTTGCATCATTCTTAATACAATTCTTTGGGAATACAAATATCCATATTTGTTTGTAAAATGGTTCAATATTTTCCTCTTTTACGTGACACCTATATCTAGATAGAAGTACTATCTTCAAGTGTGTACAGTCTATTTTAAGTGACAGCTGTCTCTACATATTGTGAGGAAATATCAATATTTTGAATGCAGATTTAATGGCATCTACAATCTACCACTGTTTGTATTAAGAACAAACTCATAGATTTGGGTTCAAAGGTTTGTTTCTTATTGAAGGAGTGCCAATAATATTTAGTTTCTCCTAAATTCTCATTTGTTTATGAGACCATAAAAGAATCTAGTAGAAAAGTATTAGAAAATGTGGCAAAATGAATGTATGAACAAGTTGAAAGGTACAATCTCAATGTTATTTTTCATAAAAATTAGTATGTACATACAGCCTTTTATCATTCAAATATCAATTTCATCTAGTACATGTGGCTCATTTCCCATCCATACAATTATGAAATAAAAGTGTAAAGGAAAAAAAATCAAGTGATTACAATAATGCATTCTGTAATTGTATTGACTATAAAATACATTTGGGGTCTGTATTCTGTCACTCTACTGAAAATTCAGACAAAAAAAAAAAGTACACAATCACATGCATGTAAAAGACTAACTGACCCGCAAAAAAAGAAGAAAAGGAATTAGGTCATCTCACTCTGAAGTCTGAAACGTGATAAAGGTGCAGACCTTGGCACCATTTTTTTATATGTACTCCAAGTCCTTGGATCACTATACTACTGTAGTCAAAAACCTTAAACAGGTTCATGCAATGGACTGTAAATAATAGACCTGCTGTTAATGGACTTGTTATGTGGTTTCAAACCGCCTCGATCACAAGAATCCCCGTTAAATTACAAGAACTTTTTTAGATTAAAAAAATCACTGTAATTAGTGTTAATTATTCCTGCATTCACACCTCCCTAAAACATACCCTTAGGGATAAGTTCCTGAAGTTACGAGCATGTGCAGTATGGTCTGATAAGCGAGGCGCGAGATTCATAATAACTAGCTCAGCAGCCACCCAAGGCGCACGAGCCCAACTACACACTAGGCTAAAAGTTCCCGTAAATTGCTTTCACATTGCCAAAATACCTGCGACCTTGGAAAAATCCCTGTGAAAGTTCATGTAATTTTGATAAGTACCTACTATTTAGTGGGTATTTTCTTTCAGGGATATTACACATAATTTGCTTTCACATTGCCAATATTACCTGGTATTTTCTGATCGGGGTAATTTTCCCGATCAGAAAATACCTGGAATTGACGAACTTCGAGGCGGTCTGAAACCACCTGTTGAGTCTTAATATTCGTGAGTTGTGTATACATTGGGAAAATATATTTCTCAAATCAATGAAAGCAAAATTCTTATGCACATATATATGATATGTCCTACACTGTGAATACTTTGTGACTTTAATAATTAGCATATTGAGGAGTTCTTGTCGACATATAGAGGTTTTCTAAAGCAGCAATGGCCTAAGCAGCCTAACAGTTATTGGAACATTGACATTGATGATAGCATGTGAAGAATCAAATAGATCTAATGAAGCATGTACTGTAACAAAACTATAGATGGTGTCTAGTAGAGTAGTACCTGCATAATTCAAAGAATATGATATCAATTTGTGCACTTGAACATTACAACAGTGAGTGTGATCCAGATGGTAAAAAATACAACTGACATAATGACATTTGTTTTACAAATTACTGGTATATACTACGCACATGTATACATCGCATAGAAGTTGCCGTTTTCTGAAGTCAGTGTCCAATTAATTTGACTTTTATGTTAAATCAAAATAATTTGGGAAACCTGTTTGCACTACAAAGGGACATATTTTAAAGAAGTAATTTGTGTCAAGAATACAAAAGAATGCTAAAATTTATCAGTTCAGGAGTGGAAAGATGAAACAAAAATATGAGTTTATTCATACTTTATCTCCTAATTCCATCACTCAAAATGAGCCAAAATAACTAGAGTCTATCCCTAATTTTCATCCCCGAAAATATACATGTATGCAAAGTTGCATGCAACAAATATCAAATGTTGAAATACAATTGTGACCAGCCACCCCAAAACCAACAAATAAATCACCAGGAAAGGTTCTCTGTTAATATTAGCCAAAATGTATGAATCAGAAAGCTAGCTTATCTGAATGAGTTGTAAAGTTGAATAAAAGACAGGGTACATTTACAATAGATTCAACACCTTTTTTGTGGACTGCTTGGAAGTATCATTGAGACTGCACGGTATGCACATCTCAAGCTTGAGTGAAACCTGAACTTCAAACCTTGTTTCTGCCTTCTTTCTGAAGCTCTCCCATAATATCTTCTGCATTCATTCAAGTACATGTAATTGTGTGGCTTATTTTTTTATCAATATGACAAATCAAGCTTCAGGATGTGCTGTTTCATGCTCGATCAAAACCCAACTATTCATTCAGGGGGCCTTATTGTTGGCATTGGTATGGCAAGTCACAATTGGAGATAATTTTCTTGCTCTCTGTGAGCAGACATGAGCCGACCCCAGCTGATTACTTACCCACCACGATCCACCTGGCTTTCCCGTCCCAAGTACGATATGATCCACAGCATTGGTCTGTTGGTGGCGCCATTCCAAACGAGATTTCTCATCCTCTCCCAGGTCAGCCCCAGGGCGGGACAGGGTGTCAAACAGAAGGGCCACAGGGTTGTGGGAGCGTCCCTCAAGGCCTTCGCTTAGGTTATCCAATTCCTGCATACCATAAAAATGAAATGGATATTAATAATAATAATAATGAGACTTGTAAAGCGCCAAATCCACTCTGTAGAGTGCTCAAGGCTCATAAAGAGCTAAGAGTTAAATAGCAAAGTTTTTAGAAGATTTTTGAAAGTTTCGACAGAGGTACATATTTTTATGTCTTCAGGAAGGCTATTCCACAAAGTAGGGCATGCAAAAGCATTAACATTTCTATTAATTATAGAAAAATCAATACAAAGTAAAGTAACATCTCGCGATTTACATCTGAATGTAGAAGTTTTGTTAAAAGTCATTATTCAAGTGCAAAGAATAATTGATGTACATGTAAGCCTGCATTTATAAGGTTTTTATTCTTTTAAACTGTTCAAAAGTGTTTTAAAAGTGCATAAAAAGGGTATCCATTCTGCATAATAGAATAACATACTGTAAGAAGTACATGTATTGTTTTGTGTTTATCATCACAACTTGGCTACATTGTCCTATGATAGTACTGTACTTCACCAATTGCTGTGGTATTCCACAAGTCTACAAGTATCATCAATGAACAGACAAAACACAACATCCAGTCTGGTTCTACACATCACCTCATGCTATGTTGGGCAAGCTTTTGGTACATACATGTAATACATCAACAGATAAATAACATCTTGGGCCAGTTTTCTTGTGCTATGATATATCCCTATGTAGCTGACTTACGTATATGAACATGTTCCAGTCATTCGTAAAGTTGTGCGTAACTTTACAAACAGCTTTATGAAACACCAAACTTATCTAGTTGCCATATGAAAAAGATTAAATTCATTCAAAGATGGATATTCAATTTCAACTGTAGATGGGCATCAGAGAATGCTGCCAATAAAAGAGAAAAGATAAGTATTGATGACTTGATGAAGTTCAATATTATTATTATTTGCCTTGAAATGAATCCAATGTCATACTTACACATTCTAAAATAGACTGGTGTTCATTCCCTTCAAGTTTGAGTTGCAATATAGGGTTTGGATGTGGCTCGCCCGTGAAGTATGGCCAGTTACCAGACAAAATATATGACAGACAGATCCCAGATGGGCCATTACCTGAAAAAAAATCATTTAAACATTCCATTACCATGAGGCAGGGCAAAGCTCATCAAAATTGTGGTTTTCATACAATTTTATGAATATTACAAATCATTCATGGAAAGGTCACTCTTTTAAAAACCAAATTGGGAAAATGCACCAATTTCCTTTCACCAAAATACATGTACATGTAGGGCCAAAGAGCAAACAGGGCTGTGCACGTACATCTTTATAATCAAAACAAGAGGAATGCCACTGGCAGTCTCGTCTGCACTACGCGATTCGATACAGCAGCATTGCTGACTTTGAAAACAGCTCCAAAAAAAGAAAATTTGTATTTATTATAATAATAAAATACTATGACCATTGATCCATAACGGCATTTGACCATGGTCATGTCACCTACATATACATGTACATAATGTACACGTGCAAAACAACCATTCGGACTTAAAAACCTTATTTTTACATTTCATTAACTAGACCCATAAACTTTCTATTAGTTATGATGCCAATAAAACAAATACCCCAACACTGACCTTAAAAATTTTCAGCAGTATGCTAGTTTGATTTTTCTCTATTTATTCAAATCAGCATTTTCCTGGGGTGGACTTAACCTTTAACCTTGGTTAGGATTTCGATATTGATTTCCCCCAACATGGTCTAAGTTCATTGCCCTACATGTACATGTAAATGACCTGTGACCTTAATAGTCATGTGACCTGAAACTCTGGCAGGATGTACAGTAATACTTGATTACCCTTACATGTACATTGTACATGTATGTCCAAATTTTACAAACTAGGTCCATATACTTTCTAGGTTATGATGACATATATCAAAAACTTAACCCTGTAAGATTTAAATGTTGACGCCTTGACGGCAGCCCCGGGGCGTATACATCCCTACACATGGACAGTTTAATTGCACTTCAATATTAAAAACAGAGAAAATCTGGGGCCTGTTGCATAAAACTTTTTACCTGAGAAAACTCTGGTAAAAACTGAAAACTAAGGTTAGTCTGATTTCTGCCATTTACTTTAACACAGGGCAAAAACTCCGGTAAAAACAACCTGAGTTTTCCCAGGTAAAAAGTTTTATGCAACGGGCCCCAGATTAGCTTTTAATAATCATTTCATATAAAGAGAATGTATACAGTGCGTTTAAAAAAAACGGGACAGTTTTGAAAAGTCTATAAAAAATTTGTTTCAAATATAGATGCTCTAAGATCTTATCTTTGAAATGCCATTCAAAAAAAATAAATTTTGTTCATGCTTAAGCAAACACAGGACGTTTTTGTACAAAAAGAGGCTTGCGCCAAAATGGCAGAAATGGGAAATTTGATTATCTATGCCATACAGTAGTTTTCAAATTATGCTGTCAAATTTCATTTACAAATTTATTTATTTTCCTGAATTATATGGTTTTTCATTTAAACATCTTTTTCCTTTTGAATTTTCCTTCATAATTAAGAAAAGAAGAGACTTTTGTCAACCCAAGTAAGAAGATTTGCATTATTCATTGGGAGAATTTGTAATTATTCAAATCCTTTTATTATAAATGTGAAAAAATTATGTTATTTTACCTTTAATAATTATTATGTGAAACAAATTATGTTATGGTACGTATAAAAGGCAGGAATCCTATTTTCATAGGGGTTATTGAATCCTTCACCACGTTTAATTATGTGCTTGACAGGACAAACAGGAAAGGATTCATGTCTTTCAATGCCAATGGTGTATTGAGTCAACTTTGTGAGCTAGATATGGCAGATCGAATAAAATGTATTAATAAGTTGTGAAGCGAGGAAGCAAACATTTCCACTTTTTTATTAAAATATCAAATTTTTTTATTTTGACATAATATTCAGAAAATGATCATATTTCACTTTCTATGTTTTCTGTTATTTTCCTTTCCACTTTTTTATTTGGTCATGATTTTTTTTATTGGGGGGGGGGGAGCACCCCAGGCCCCCACCCCTCAGTATGCCACTGTTCAAAGGCACCATAACCATTGTAGCACACAATGAAAGGATTTGAAGAAAAAAACGCTTGATCTCCCATACTTTGGTTTGAAAAAAGTAACGTTCTGGCCTAAAGAAGAAATATTCAAAGCTAAAAGAGCACATACTAAAAAGGAACAACAACAGAACTATTCAAGCAAATAAGTGGATTTGGAAATGAATTTTGACCGTATAATTCAAAAATTATGGCAAAGATAATGAAAAGGTTAAGAGGAAGTCTGCTGATTAGCAAGAAGTCCGACCGTCATACATGTATTGATCATTTTATGCCATTTGGGCGCAAGCCTCCTTTTTTACCCCAGACAAAAACATTCCATGTTCGCTCAAGCATGAACGAAACTAAATTATTTTAATGGCATTTGAAGGATAAGACTCCAGAGCACGTATTGACACCAAAATATAGAGATCATAATTTGAAACAAAAATTTTATAGACATTTCAAATCTGTCCCGTTTTTTTATACACTGTACGCACTGTAGAACTGAATAGTTCTTTGATATTCCTTGTCCTTGATTTTGATGAAATTTCAAGCATTTTTTAAACTGAATTTTCTTTATCAGCTCAAATCATACTATTTTCAGCCATGAGTACATACATGTACACTGTACAGTACTCATGTAGGTACCCCTTTAATAATATGTGTCAGAGTTTGTTGATTACAGACCATGGCCCATCCCCTCTGCAAGTCTGCATCAATCATACAAAGTAATACATACATTGTACATTGTACGAGGGCAGACAATAATACCTTGACTTTTTTAAACCTTGAAATTCTGTTATATGCACTTTATTGTATCCAAACAACCTGAACTGTACTACTTGTCAATTTATTTTTATAAATTCAAAATTAATTGAAAATGTGAATGTCATGCAAGTGATTCATACAGCAAAATAAATCATTTAATGTTTACTTTACTTTTTGATTGCATGCAACATTAAACTCGGGAATGTTGCTCTCATTGTTATCATAACCTGCTTTTTTTCCAAATCCAGGGACAAAAAAAACCATAGCACAGCTTCGGGGTCTGGAAAATGTTGCAATTCATGAATTTTATTTCATTGGCCAGGGCTTTCTTGATTTTCCTAGATTTTCTTTGGTTTCCTGCAGTATGTTTTGATTGTTTGCAGTTTCCAATTGTTCTTTTTTTTTAATAGGCCCCCTTTCATTTGACAGTATCGGAGATTCAGAGTATCAGAAGTAGTGGTAAAACACCAACTACTTTTACATATTTATTAAATGGATGTTATGAAGATATAGACTTTATCCAGACACTTTCAGCCCATTCCATGCTTGAAAAGGTGGTTTTATGAAAACAAGAAAAAATATGCAATTCTGATCGGGCATCCGATCGAATTAAAATCCGAGAGAAAATCTGGAAATTTGTCCAATAATACAGACTAATAGAGTGTTATCCTTCACAGCAAAACCATTTTGGAACATATAATCTAGTAAAGAAATAGAATAGTGACATGCATGTTTTTAACAGAGGATAAAAAATCAGATTAACAGACCAATGAAAACTTCATTCAAATCGGACAAGGAATAACAAGTAAATGACAGAGCATGATCAGTGATTTTTACTCCATTCATTTTGATATTCAGCCCGGAGTATCCCTTTAAAGGACAAGACCTGAACAAAAAGTTGATTTGAATAAAATGGAAAAAACGAGCATAATAACACTGCAAATCTCATCGAAATCGGATATAAAATGAGATAGTTATGACATTTTCATGTTTCACTTAATTTCACATGAAGTACATGTAATAGTTTAAATGCAAATCCTGGTCGGTATGCAAAATGAGGGAACTGATGACATCACCCACTCACTTTTTCTTTTGTATTCTTATTTACTCCTCATTGTCCTGTGAAATAGTTTATTTATCCCTGAACATTTGGAATTACCATTGTTAAATATCATGTGGTTCAGTCAAGTTTGTCCTTATTGTCAAATTTGTAAAAAATGAAATATTGTATAATTCAAACAATAAAAAACAAAAGAAATAGTGACTGTGGGACACCATCGATTCTGTCATTTGCATGTGACTTTTAATTGTGAATACAACTATTTTGTGAAAAATAAGCAAAAGTTTAAAATGTCATAACTTTCTTATTTTACATCCAAGTTTGATGAAATTCTAAGCATTATGCTTATTTGATTTTTCTCTGTTGATTCAAATCAACATTTTTCTGAGGTGGACCACATTTGTTTCTTTTCTTTCCTATAAAGTTTATAGGCCTATAAATCTACTACAAATACACTGTACATGAAGGCCTATACATATGAAAAATAAATAATTAACTAAAAGTACATTTTTATGAATTTACGAATTTTCTAATATGCACTAATTTCAAACTTTTTGTTTATTATTTTTTACTGAATAAATAATAATAATTTCACTTTATAAAAAGAATGAAACATGATATTTACCTATGACTAGCACAGGGGTGTAGTGTTCTTTGAGTGCATGATTATCAGCACTTGTCCTCTGATCTGGGCTGCTGCTGTACCTTGATGAAGCGTTACATTCACTGTTACAGGGGCAGTAGTCTTCTGAAGCCATTTAATACATCCACAAGAAAGGTACACTCCCAATGCCCGGTTTCACAAACCCAAGAGACCGGCAACTGTTTCAAACTGATACAAGTTGATTAAATCCTCGCAGTGAAGGTCTCTTCCGATTAAGTACCTGAATGTCACCTACATCCAGATACTCAAATCCTCATGTGGAACTACATAGTCTCTCTCAGGAAGCAGCTCGAGTGTGCTCGCGGTTATCACCACTGATGACCGACTATCATGATCTGAGGAGCTATTTCCCGTCCACACAGCGTTATTCACAATCTCCTTTCCTGATAGTGGCTACAAGAGGACTGTCAATCTCGGAGCTATAGATATGTCAATCTTTATTTACTTTGTTTCCTCGACAAAGTCCGTTCATATCCAAAAATAACGAATGCAAATATACTTGTACATGTATATCTGTCAAATACAAATGATAGATGAACTAATAGGTTGGTTGGACTAGGGGAAGTATTAATGATGGGATGCCTGGTTGTCTATCCTCTCCAGGACACATCTGTGTCATCTGATCATCAATGGCAAGATTTCGTCTACCACCAGATGCAGGATTCTCACTTTGGATGGATGAGACAGCTGCAGCAGAGTGAAACAGCAGACTGAACTCAAATGATCTTCTTTGCAATCACATACATGAACGACCTTCATGGTGCACCATGGACCCTGGAGATCATGGTGTCTGCAAACACAAGAGAAGGAAAGAGGGGGTGGGGTTAGCATCAAGGAATTTCTCCTTTGAAATCAGAAAGAATGAGTGAGCATTTCAGAACTTGCAAGATAAATTTGTTTTTAGTCTTGTCAACTATACGCTCATGGTGATCCAAGTGCACATGATTGCAGAATATGAATGCACATATATCAGAGCCACAGATGTACATTTGCTAAACTGTACAGTAATACCTTAAAATACAAAGTTAAGGTAAACCAACCACTCAAACAAAAGATTAACAACAACAAAATAGAATAAATTGAAAATATGCCTGTGCAGTTGAAGCTTTTATGCTGTAAGGGTCTAGAATCAAAGACTAGGCAAAAATACACGTGCTCTCTCCGTGCAAGAATGAGTACACAGAGCGGAAAGAGCATTGATTACATCATGTTTATTCATGAAGTGGGTGTCTCTCACCTGAACCAATCAACCAATCAATGCTTGAATCATGCAATAGCTCACATGTAGCCATGAATTATTTATGAATTATAAGTGCTGACTCACGATCAATGTTTACTACTTAAATAATATTTATCCCACCCTCCCCCCCCCCATAATACACACTCAAACCTACATGCAGTACATTAGGCAAATGTACATGTAGATATAAATTCCATCAAATTTTGGGGTACATGTACATGTAAATTACATCTTTTCAGTGTGTTGAACTTGAGGGGCATTTGCTTCTATTCTAGAATTATGCAATGTACTTGTAAGCCTCAATACATATTGAGGGGGAATACAACTAAAATGGAAATACACTGTACATGTAGTTGTCTTATTTAGTTTAATATAGGTAAAGAAAAAATCAGACAAGGAAAAATCAGACAAGTAAAAAGATTAAATGTTGACTATTATCAGACAAACATTACAAAAGTTATGAATTTTCAAAACTTGTGAAAATTGGTAGTCACTACACCCATGGACACTTCCAAATGGCTGCATTGCTGATGATATGAAAAATGGGTAAATGTTTTCTTCTTCAAAAGTTTTACTTCAAAACTTCATTTTTTCTTTCATGAAGACATAAAAAAAATTCAAAATCGTGTGTAAGAAAAGAAAGTTATGACATTTTAAAATTTTGCTTGATTTAACAAAACAGTTACATGCACATCCTGGTCTGTACATGGATGCAAATGAGGGAAGTGATGATGTCACCCACTCACTCTTTCTTTTGTACATTGTATTTTATTACATGAAATATTTTCTCCTCATTGTCACATAAAAAAAGTTTCAATTTTCAATTTTTCATGATTCAGTCAAGTTGGTCTATATTGTCAAATTGGTAAAAAAAAAATACATGTATTGTGTAATTCATACAATAAAAAACAAAAGAAATAGTGAGTGAGTGACATCATTGACTCTCTTCTCTTGTTTGCATGTCACTGAGTTGTACATAATATTCATACATTTAACTGTTTTGTGAAAATAAGCGGAACTTCAAAATGTTATAACTTTCTTATTTTACATCCAATTTCGTTGAAATTTTCAGCGTTATGCTTGCTTGATTTTTATCTATTTATTAATATCAACATTTTTTCTGGGGTGGACTTGACCTTTAAAGATAAAAACCAGTTGTGGTAACGATTTCAAAATGGGTTCGGACAGAATCCAATAAAATTACCACCAAAGTGTTTGTACATGTAGGCCTAGTGGCCAACAGTATGTAAATAAAAAATATGTTGTATATCAATTATCATTTAAATAATTGTAAGACTTCAGTTTAATACAAATTTTTAGGGACAGGAAAAACATGTCAATTAGAGCCACTTACACGATGCATAGGGGTCAGAACTTTCAGTAGTTCAAAAATTATTTTTAGATGACTTCTTTCAAATAAACCAGGCCTGAATAAACCACCAATGTACAAACTTATTTTTAAGTGGATGATCAATGTATAATTTTGATCTTTGGAAAGATTTTCATATTTGGCACAACTGTGAATATTGCAGGAAAATATATATTCCTCAAATGAAGGGATGTCCAAAGGTAAACATGTACATGTACTAAATAAAGGTCATAGTTGGGTCCAAGAAGAGTGTTGAAAGAAGGAATTTGATGAGTTTCAGTTTCTCCATTGGTAGGGAAATTTAGTAAACCATTACAATTCAAGCATGATTAGACAAACATGGATGAATGGGGGTAGGTAAAGGAAAATGATGGTCACATGCATACAGTGTTGAAAAGACAGAGCAAGCACCATTGCTGTGCCTGCCCCACTGCCGCCTTTTGCTTGCCCACACTGCAACATACTTTTTCAAGCAAAGATTGGTATTTGGGCATCTTCGAACCCAAGGAGTTTTTGAAGTTGTGGTCGTCTTCGCTAGCCATCATCATCAGACATAGATATGATACATTATTTGGTAATATTATAGGTATAAGGTATTCCCCCGAAATGTGGCTGGATATATATTCCAATTCATGAATGTGTTTGCCCCTTAACAGTATGATGTGGAGGATAATGAAATGAAAATGTTTCACAGGATAATTTTTGTGATTTTACATGAAAATAAATGATTGGATGTCAAATCAAAATAAAATATCTATGTGGTATATGCAATTTTATTTGATATAAAAATAATCATGAACTGTGCTTTTCAGGATATACATGTAGAGCTCTGTAAAATCTTTGTCTGAAGCTTCTTGACATCCAATCCCTGTAAGATATTGTAAGAATATGTTCTTAGAGCTCTTTTCATGTAAAAATATCACCAAGAGAGGGCACTAGATATATTTGAGTTGAATATTCATATTTTCACAGAGAATCAGTGGTTGGAAGAAGGTCAAACAACTACTACATTTTACAAGGTTTCAAGACTAGAATATTAGGCGATACTTGAGCAAAAGTCACAACCCTTCATCAAAGAACAGTTTGATATTTTCAAATAAAGTGTATGTACATAAAAAGTTGATCTTTAAAGATAATCAATTTGAATATAGACTAAGTTAAATCCAAACTAAATGTTTTGTGGTACAAATAAGTCTCTGAAATATTACCTTGACTTGGGGTATAGTGGGATTCATTACCTAATTTAATACAGTTTCCTAATGAAATCTAATGAACAGACCAAAATACGATATCTACATGTACATACTCAATCAAGAAACATCTTGAAACAAAGTCTTGAGATCACAAACATCATAAAAATTCATAGCACTGTGAAAAAATATGAGAAGTACTGTTTGACTGTAAGCATTACGGGTTTAATAAAGTCACATGCTACGCAGCGAGGTGAATCGTCTGCTGCAAAATAAACATGTATCTGTCAAGTGACAATTGAAAATCATGCTGATGCTCTAATACTGTAGCTAATGGAATAGTATGATTCAATGAATGGTTCATGTTTACATGTAGTTTATAATCATTAGGATTAAATTGATCCTGTAGTGGGGCCGGCCATTTATTGCCAAGATAAGTCTTAACGGCCCTGTTACATCGTTCCGTGCAAGCCTTGCGAGTGAGTTGCAACTCACCCGCATTAAAGTTTTGAGCATTTTCAAAACTTTTCTGCATGCAATTCAGACTTGCGTGCACTTCTGCGGGCAATTGCATGTGAGATGCGCGCAAGATATTGTCAATGACGGCAACCAGCAGGTAGCAATTATAGTTGTCCGCAAGTCATGCGCAAGGCTTGCACTGTACCATGTGACAGGGCCTACATGAGACTACTAGTATTTGCTTTAAGGCCTGGTCACACCGCCCGAGCGTTGTTGAAGCGGTCGTGGTCTCGTGGAGAGGAGAGAAAAAAATCATCACCGCTCGCTACCGTTCACCATTTACGATTTCGATTGTTTTTTGTTTTGTTTCCAATTTTTCCCCAATTTTGTGAGCGAAATTCGACCCTCTCTCCCTACCGCTCCACCACTGCTCCAACAACGCTCGGGCGGTGTGACCAGGCCTTTAGATACTGCAAGGTACATAGGCTACTGTAGTACTGTACAAGGAAACCTTTACTCCTGTTAGTGTTACATTCATAGTAAGAGCTTCTTTGGCCAACTTATTCGCTCTAGTATCATTTCCCTTCTAAATGCCTTTACATGGTACATGTATCCAGGCAAATATTACATGCTTAATACCTAATGTACTTCGGAGTAAGAAATAATTATGAAAACAAAAGGAAAGGAAAAGTAAAACTTGCTCTGTGTAATATATGCAAATGATTATAATTCATGTTTATTATTAACATGTGTTTCCAATTTCGCAGATCTGACATTAATAAACGTCTTCAATGAACAACACGATTGATTGATTGATTTTATTCGTCAAGAATATCACAAGAGATTTCAATGAAATTGAAGAATACCTTTATAATTCCACAATTTCATGGATAAATCAAACCTCATTTCACATTGTACAAATGGCAAGTGAGTGGATGATGTCATCAGTTCCTCATTTAATTGCCTGCTTGGTGAAAATGAGTTGAACTTTAAAAAAATCCACAACTGTTTTATTTTACATCGGAATTTGATGAAATCTTCATTAAAATTGAATGTTATGCATGCTTTATTCTAAGAATCTTGCTATAGGATTGGTCAGATGTCAATCACATGATAAAGGGTACATGCTGGGGGCCGTTTCATAAAGCTGTTCGTATGAAGTTAAGAGTGACTTTAAGAATGACTGGTGATCATTTCTTACGCGCTAAATAATCACCAATGAACATTTAATGGTGAATACCATTTACCAGTAGAAATGATCACCAGTCATTCTTGCAGTAGCTCTTAACGAACAGCTTTATGAAACACCTACCAGGTACATGTATGTGTAGTTTCCCCATCAATCATCACTCCCAGTGATGAAAATTTTTTGTTTCGCTGATCATCTTTTCATCCCATACTTCAAGGTCATAGATCGCATTGAGTAAGCAAAAAATAAAGAGGTCATTGCTACTCATTTTTTTTCTCCATTATTCTCCATCACCTGCAGCACTTGACGATTGTGCAAGGTCTAGATGTGCGAACACAGTATACATACATACTAGCAGTAAAAATTTTCGCAAAATCCAAATTCCAACCGGAAGAAGAAAAAGAGTACAGAATAAGGTACAGGTTTTGGAGATAGACCAAGTATTTTTTTTAATTAGTTCACATTACGAGGGGACATAAGGAAGTTTTTCCCACCCTTTTCTCCATAAACGCTGTAAAGGCATCAGTGGAGCTCCACCACGACTCAAGCCCACAATGGCCTTCATTTGTCTAACTTAATTGACGGAGGGGATAGCGCGGAGCCGGAGCCAGATGAAGTCCCAGCGGCGTAGCATATTGCTGAAGGCCAGAGTCTAGTTGCAGCCTAGACGGCTGGCAGCCGTCTGTTTCGAGGACTTTTTAAACATTTTTAATTATTGTTTGTTTCTCCTCGTACACAGAAGGCTCGTGATTGTGTAGCCACCATTAGGGGGTCCAATTAACAATGAAAAATCCCCGACGGGGCTCATCAGTTTTTGTCTTTATTTCATAAAAATACATAAAAAGAAATGGACCAAAATAAAGATTACTATTCTGTTTTGGCCTGGCCTGAAATGCACCAAACAGGAAAAAGTAAACTTATAAGGACAAACACATTGATTTACTTCGGCTGTCATGCAACTTCCCTTCCTTGGTTTATCCAAACTTAAACATATGACCATTGAGTCCCTGTACCATGTGTACAGATCAAGTTAGAACTAGTTACGGTCTCTGTCTTTGCCTGGAGTGGAGACGTCTGGGGAGTAAAAGTCATCTACTCTACATAGGCTTACTCCCCACTGACGCCTGGGATCCCAAGCTATATTCACCCATGTATGGGTACAAAACCTGAAACTTTCGCCCCCAAGATTTCTACTTTCCCTCTAAAGATCTAGACCTAAAACATGTACATGGGATGGGTTTAAACTTCATTTCCAACTTTTGTGCGATACTGTCCTGTTTTCATTTTTTAAGAAGAATTCATTAAAAAAACAAAAAAAATGTTATGAAAAGATAGGAAGAGCTTACGGCCGTGTTTACGTCGCCATCTTGATTTCTTTGTCTTCCGCTTGGCGACAGCACGCAAACCGCATGATTTGCGTGCTGTCTTGACAAGAGACCCAAGCTTTTGTAGGTATGCATGAATACGGGGCATCGCGAGCGCTGGTTTTGGTTGCACAGTTTTCGCGCGGGTTTTGCTGCAAGTGGCATTGCCTCTGTCTGGGCGGCTCATCAAAGATGGGGTTTAATGCGCATGCGCACATAGTTGATGCAATCTTGTGCCTTTTTACAGACAGCTGAAGATGTGCTCTTTCTGTACATATACATGTAAGTTTCAATGTGGATACTCGCCTGTAAAGTGTGGATATCGGAGCTTAAAAGTTCATCAAATTTTTTGGATGCATAAATGATCGAAAATTTTTTATGGTAAGTAGAAGTAAGTTCCAATTATGTATATGAATTGTTTTAGAATATATTTATATTGCCAAAAAATGTAAAAATATAACATTTTATCAAGGAGCAGTCCAGATATAAGATGAGCCAGCTACCCTTGTCACAGCCAGTCTCTCGGCAGTCGAGCTGCCTGATGCGGTGGGCTCCCGTCGGTCTTTCGGCAGTCAAGCTACCGGTACCCGATGCAGAGGGCTTGGTGAGAGGAGCGGTCGTTAGTGAGTCGTTCATGCCGGATTGAACTGGATCTGTATTGTTTTTATTTGATAATAATGTGCCATACCACAGATTATTATGCTGATATTGATTTACATATTTGTCACAAAAACATTCTTTCCTCCCAAGGTTAAAGAGTTGAGATGTTTGATTGTTCAATCATGTTTCATCAATTGGAAACTGGATTTTTTTGGAAGTGGAATATTAATGTTGACTAATTAAATTAAAATGCAAAATCTATAGTGTTTCTTTTTTTTATTTTGTAGAAAAAAAAATATTTTGAAACTTTTTAATCGTGTTTCATTATTTTAAGACTGGATTTTCTTTTGAAAGGGGAATATCATAAATGTTGACTTTCTCATTATAATGCAAAAATTATGGGTTTTTTTAATATTTTTTTTTAGTTTCTTTCTTTATATATATATATTTTTTAGTTTTTTTAAGTTTTGTATTGTTTATTTTTTTCATTTTTTTCATGTTTCATTATTTGGAGACTGGATTTGCTTTTGAAAGGAGAATATCTTAAATGTTGATTTTTCTATTAAAATGCACAAACTATATGTTGTTTTTTGTACTTTTTTCACTCTTGTAAGAAAATACATGAAAACTCAGAGGAAATAATATTTCATTTCCAGATGGGTCTAATTCCTGTATTTGTTTTTTATCATTAATTTTACTATTTATTTTTTTTATTTACTTTCCTTTTTTTTTCATTAGGGGTGCACTTGGGGGGTTGTGTTTTGAATTGGAAAATGGGGATGGGACTGGTACAAGTTTTGTGTCACTTTTGTTTATTGTTTTTAGAGTTTGTTTGGAGCTTTGATGTCTGTGTTGTTGTTGTTTAGAGCTTTGTTATATTTTTTTCCTGGTTGTTTTTTGTTTCGTTTTGAAAAAAAAATAGACCACTCTTTTCCTTTTTTTTTGGCTTCAACTAATAATTTGATTTTTTTTTATAAAAAGAGAGCTCAAACAGGGCCTTTGTAATACAATGTATGTATACAAATCTAAGAAATACATTGAGAACTGATAGAATATGTTAAAACTTAATTTCTATCCTTCTTGATACTTGAAATAAATTGCATACAATTCTACATACATATTTTACACTCAGCTACTCATTCCTCCTAAAAAATGTAATCACATGTCCATTGTCTCTAAAATCAAAAGCTACATATTATACATGTATAACAAATTGTTAAAACAATAGAACACATAAGGAATTGGTGAAACAATCAAATACATCAGAAAAAAGCACACATATGTTTATTTGGTCAGACAAAGTACAAAAGAAATTTTTTAATACGTCAAAAAGTACCCCCGTACATACACGCATACAAAATTACAATACTAAATTGAAAAAGAGCTCGTAATTTATATCAGAAAAACAAAGAAATACATAAGAAATTACAAAAACAATACTTTAGAAAAGTTCATTTAGGAAATTATCTACATGATGCTGTTTTGATGCCAACTAAAATATAAATTATCTATCATGAGCACCCTCATTTGGCAAAAAAGAGGCGAGTAATTGTGATTTTGTGTTATTTGCATAATTAAAATTATTAGAAGAAATTATTTTACACATAATAAGAAAAATTACAAGATGAATTGATACACATCAATTGAACCTTCTCTCACCTTTCCATTGATACCTAAATTACTTCATAGGGCTCAAAAACAAAGAAGTTAGAGCCTGTTGAAGACTTGTTGGCTTCAAAATGGTCACAAAAATTGGTTCTGTACTCCATTGACTTTACATTAAGACAAAGACCACAAATTTGGATGAATATGCGCGACTTAAACTGGAATAACCTTATAATTTCTTGATGAAAATTAAAGTTCTTGGACTTGGTATCATTTGAAAGGTCTTTTTATTAAAATTTAGAGCTTTAAGCCTTGGCTTTATTTCATTCAAGTGATACCAAATTTATTCATATTTGATGATTTCCTTTTTTGTCACATACCGGTACCTAGCTTTTGGTCTAGTTGCAACCAGGCTTGCATAACTATTAAAAAGTTAGTTCTAGATGGCAATGCATTCTGTATTAATAACATAGGGGGACGCAACTTTTCGTCACTTCCGGTTTCCCACGGTCGCAGCCATTTTAGCGCGGTGAAAACATTCGCTAGGTGAACGCCGTAGAATACAGACACACGTTGAGAATCGCTTTTATACTACTACTATTATCTCGTCAGTTTTGCTGAGTTTTTGTAGCCTAAAATGTCATTTGACTACATGGAAAAGCTGTGTAACGATGCAATGCATCGTTATAAAGTGAAATTAGACTCTGTTGGGCTGGAAAAGTGCCCTTATAAGCATCCAGCTGATTTTTGGACAGACGATCCAAAGGCTTGGCCACGCATTGAATATGCCGATGTCTACTGTTACTTAGTTGAAAGCCACGGTAAGTTCAAGTTGCATATTGTTATAGCGGGATGGAAAATAGAGATTTGTTTGTTTGGGTAAAGAAGTTCGTTCGCCTTCTTCCATTGTTTACATTCCTTAAAGGTGTTGATTTCGTTTGCTAGTTTTTCTGGGCCAGGCTAGCGATTGGAATGTGGAAGTGAAAGAGGGCAAACTGACTGGGTTGCTAGGCGTTCAGGACTAATAGAAGTCCATTGGAACTTCACTTCAGTTATTTACTACTTTGCTTCTTATTCATGTCCTTCGGCTCGCTTGCATTCTTCAGTGATTAGAGAGAGAGAGAGAATGTGAACAGGTGTGGAAGCAAGGAGTGCTGGTAATTCCTTGGTGGAAGTGAGCTGTGAGTGGGAGTGGCTGAAGTGAGAAGAGTCGCAAAAGAGGATTAATTGACTGAGAGAGCAGTTGGGGGAGTGGTCAAGAGAGTTACGTAAGTTGGAAGAATAATGCCATGGAAAGCCGAAGAACTTGAATTTGGAATCGGAGTACACGATAATTAAGTTCCGTTTTATAGACTTACATTATAGGCGGATCGATTAATTTCGCACATTACACCAAAGGTGATAGGGTCGACTTGGAAAGGCTTTTTTCGCCACGCGGTGTTTGACCAAAAAGGGGATAAAAAGGGAGTGATTAGTTGCCAAGGGGCAGTTTTTCGTTCCCGATTTGTTTTGCCGCCGTAGGCCATGTCGGTTTAATTTTTGTCTGTCGTCGGTCGTCCAGCCCAGAGATGCGACATTTATTATTATCCAGCATGTAATTTGACTTTGATTTAGAATAAAACCTGATACACAACTTAACTTCATCGAACTTGTCATTCTTTGACTCCCGTCTTTTTTTTGTACGTGGGCAGCGCAAGACGGTGGGCGGCCACCGGCCGTCTTGCAAAGCTGTGCCGCTAACACAGTAAACGTATTGAATGGATTTAATAATGCAAATAATCTCAAACCACTAAATCCATGATTTAAATCAAGAAAAATACTCACCGACATCATGTCTGCATGTAGTACTGTAGGAGCTGTTATTTTCGCGGGGGTTATATTTTCGCGGATTCCGCGAATTGCCGATCGGCCGCGAATTTAACAACACGCGAAAATATTGACACATTTCTTAGACAGTGCCAATGCCCCCAACAGCAAAGCTTTGCTATTGAAAACATCCTGCATATTGAAAAATTGAGATATGCACCTCTATATGTACAAAAAATAGGCTTAGAAAGTACAGTTAGTGATTCAAAAAGTTAGCTAGAATTTCACTTTTTTAAATTTCTCAAACAAAATCAGGGCCTAAACTATTTTCTAACATTATTTTATCAATATTTATACACTCAATGTAATATTAAAATGTATTTTCCATGAAACAATTTGATTTTACTGTCATCTGATTGACTCTATACACACGTATTGGTAGCTATTTGCATACTCATTAATATTTATAAGTCACGTGACCAGAATTTTGAAGGTGAACATTCTGTTCACAAAATTCCACAATTTTGCACTTTTTACCAACTTTTTGAAAAATGAATCGAACCAAACACAAATTCCAAAGATTGCTTAACCCTATAGATCCTGTGGCATGATGAATTTTTAGATCTAAAGGTTAAAAAAGTGAAATTTAAGCCACTTTTTCCACAATTTGTAACTGTTTTTACAGGGACATATTTATGTACAAAACACATATCATGGATTGGAACATGAACTGCACTAGTTTTGCTTCTTTGAAATGCTGTGGAAATGTATCGTACATCTTCCGATCGCGAATTTAACAACCCGCGAAAATGTCGGGACCCCCGCGATTCGCGAAAAATTCTGTACGCGAAAATAACAGCTTTTACAGTATGCACTAATCAATGTCTGGCAGCTGCCATGCCTACATGTAGCTTATTTGCCTAGTGACAGTCTTCTAATTTAAGTTAACTATTAAGTTCTATGTTCTAGAAAAATATTTAAGTAAAATCATTTTTACACAAACTCATTCTGGTATAATTTTGTTGCCAAGCTTGCACATGCTACTAAATTTGACTTTATTTTACAAGCCCTCATATGCAGTATGCTTACTTCTCTTTTTGTATTTTTTCTCTCTTCTGCAGGGCCATTCTCGCATGCCACGATGAAAAACTACCGCAGCTTGGAGGCGCACCAACAATTTCGATCAGGCTGGGTGCAGACTGTTTATCATCAGGTCACATCCAAGGGATTTTTCATCTTCAGCGCAGCTGTCAAACCATCTCAGCGCTTGAACGACGCTGCTCATAGTCCCTGGGTGGCAACTGATGACGCTGGACGAGTTGTGGCAGCTCACTGTACATGTATGGCGGGACTAGGGGAGTCATGTAGTCATGTTGCCGCAGTACTCTTCAAAGTTGAGGCAGCAGTACGTCTGGGATATACGACACAAGCCTGTACTGATGTTGCTTGCCAGTGGAACAATAGATTTGTCTCAAATGTGGAGCCAGCGCAGATTAGGGACATTAAGTTTTACAAGGAGGAGGCAAAGGACAGCATCAAAAAGAACAGTGGAAAGAAAAGGAAGTGGTCTCACTGCAGCAAGGATGAGGAAGATGCTTTCATTTCTTCCCTCATGGAAACTGACAACAAACCAGTGGGACTTAGTTTGTTTGAGGGACCTCCTTGTCGCCTATTCCAAAGGAAACCAGCCACGACACCGCACCGCGCACTACAAACTCCACTCCCAGCTCCACTCCGCTCCTACTTCACAGAAAGCACAGAACTCCAGACACAGAAATCTGCAGACCTTAAAGAGATGACTGTAACGAAGGAGGAGATAGATAAGGTCGAGAAAGCAACTGAAGAACAAGCGGACAGTGTGGTCTGGCATGACCAGAGAGCTGGTCGAATAACTGCATCGCGAGTGTATGATGTTCTCCACACTAATCAGGAAAAGCCAGCGAAGTCAGTCCTCCTCAACATAACCAACCCCAACATGACACCCATCAAGACAGCTTCTCTCAAGTATGGCAGAGAGAATGAATCTAAGGTTCTGGAGGAGTACGCACGGACATCTAGGCATGATGACTTGAAAATCGCACACAGCGGGCTTCGCCTGGATGCTGAGCGTCACTGGCTAGGGGCAAGCGCTGATGGCCTTGTAGAGTGCAGCTGCCATGGGAAAGGTGTCATAGAGATCAAATGCCCGTACTCCGCAAGAAACATGTCAACGGATGAATACCTCAAGAGCAAGTACTGCTGCTTGGATGAAAACTCACACCTGAAGTATGGCCATTGTTACTATGACCAAGTTCAGACCCAGATGCATGTTTATAATGTCCAGTACTGCACATTCATTGTCAAAGCAGGGAACAAACTCATAGTCGACCATGTACAACGGGATGATTCATATCTACATGCTGCTGTCTCAAAGCTCGAGAAGTTTTGGAGAACGAATGTTGTGCCTGAGCTTGTAACGCGGAAAATTGAGCTAAGAAAGAGCGAGGAGGACGCAAAGAAGATCGATGGAGAATCACTGTTCTGCTACTGCCAGGAGCCGTATGATCAAAATGATGATAGTCCTGACAATGTAATGGTTGGCTGTGATGGAGCAAAGTGCAAGTATGAGTGGATTCATCTACGATGTATTGTGCCGAAACGAAAGACAGTACCCAAAGGGAAATGGTACTGTAAGGACTGTAAGAACACTTAGAAGTTTCCCTGATGTTCTCATTTTGTGGCATGCGTACTGAATTGCTTTCCAATTTTCTATAAAAAAAAATTTGCAAAATGTTCTTCTCTTTTCAAGAATGATATTTGAACACTTTATTTGAATATGTTGGAGCATGTACTAACACGTGTACATGGTATAATAATAAAAGATACTGGAGAGACATGGAAACTGTACTGTATTTGATGTTTTTAATTTACATCAAAGGGTGGTTTTGTGAGAAGGAAAGAGAATGAGATGAGAAGATGTGAAAGAAGTGTCCCAGAAGAATTATTTGAAGTGAGTGAGAAGGTGGAAGTATTAAAGTTAATTCCATGTGTGAGTGTTGATAGGAGAGGTGATTGAAAGGATTAAGAATAGGTAATTGTGAGTAGGCAGAGGAGGTAATGAGAGATTGATAAAAATAGAGATTAGATTTTCCTTTCTTTTTCCTTTCCACCACTTCTTTTTCTATCTTTTAAAAAATTCTTGAATCTCCTGTCACTTATTCTTTTCCTTATTTTCTCCAATCTATATTGTGAATTGAGAAAAGGACAAGAGCATTGATTGATAGGTTATGAAATACCGAGTAAAAAAATGGATAAGAACCATAATGGACGCATGAGATTGTGACATTGGTGGGGGGGGGGGGAGATGATGGCAGGTGCCCCAAGTAAATTTTTTTTTCCCTTTACAATTCCCATCCCTTTATCTTGCATTCTTTTCTTAAGGGAGTATCATACTAAGAGGTGAATGCAGAATCAGTGAATATGTTCAAATTGCCTTTGCAGAAAAATAAGTTAAGAGACAAATGTTTCCTCATGTTAAGATTTTTTTTTTTTTTTTTTTACAAAACCAAATATTTGCTACGTTCACCGCTCAGTGTGATACCACCTCAAAGGTTTCTTCCTTATCCTCATTTGTAAATTCCTAATCACCCACTCACTTGTTCTTCACTTCTTCATAACCAACTAGATTCTTATCTTCTCTTATTCTTCATCCCTATTCTCTCCCTTATTCAACTATCAAGCAAAAAAAAAATGTTTGTTTCTAGCTTCATATTTTTTTCAGAAAATTTTCCTTCCAAAAATTCTCTCTTGCTTCCTTTCTCTCTTTCAAGATTATTTCAAATTTAATGTTGCATTTGCTTCTTCATATCCAACCCTCAAGTGCAACGTTATTCAACTCTCTAAAAAACCTTTCTCGCCACTTTTACTTTGCATTCTTTCCCACACAATCACATCACAAAATAGAAAAAAAAAACAATACACAAAATAGAACTATGTGTACCTAAATTTAATTACACATATTTAAACAGATGTTCAGAACTGATTCAAAATCATTCATCAAATCAAATGCAATACAGCATCACCAAGATGTCCCATGCATTTAGTTTTCTTAAGCATATGACATCATGGGGTTGCCACCATACTACAGTATGATCCATAAATTTTCCATCTATTTCAACTATATTATGCAATCAATTATTCAGATATATATGCACATTGTACAATAGTCTCTTCATGCTTCCAGCTTCCAGCAGTGTTCACCAAAACAGTAACTCAATCCTTGATCACAATGCTCCCACCGAGATTGACCAAAATGCCGCACACCTGGAGCAGTCTATCTATGCTGGATAAGTCGTCGTCATCTGCCTCACCTTTCCGTGACTTCACCATGGAAACTGGAAGAGTGTTCTGAAGAATTGTGTAGCGATTCTTGATAAGTCCGATGACACGCTCGACATGAATTCGAATCGATGACATTCCTCGCGACTTCTCCACATCCCATGCTGACAATTGACTCTTTCCCCTGGTAAATGCTGGAGTAATAAGCTCTGCTGAGCAAACCGTAGCAAAGTCATCATGAAGAAGGAATCCTCGATCGGCTAGGATTTGATCACCAGGTTCATGGAGATGAGGGTCAATGAATCCACTCCGTCTCACGAGTTCTACATCTGATACACGCCCGCCCCATGCTGGAGAAAGGTAACAAACAGCTCCAAGAGGAGTGCATGCAATGAATACCTTCACAGTTGTATGTTTCTTGTAATTGGAGTACACTTGAGCTCTAGCATGAAGGTTTTTTGGTTGTTCCATGAAAATCTCAAAGCAGTCAACGATACAGGTGAGACGGGGAAACTTCACCTTGAAAGCTGATGGGAGAGTAGCTACTACTGATTCACGTGAAGGCCACCTTAGCATGAAGTCCAGCTTGTAGAAGATCATGTCAATCCAAAGCCAGAAGTACCCCCTGATTGTTGACTCTGCCACTCCGGTCTGGTAAGCGAGGAATTCAAAAGACAAGTCTAGTCGCAGGCGGACTAGGGTGAAAAAGAACTGGTCTTCATATGACAGTGAATCTTTGGTTGTAGCATGGGGAACAAACTTTTTTAAGTGTTCAAATGTCTTTACGTAGACAGACAGCGGCAGGCCAGTGAAGAAACGGCACTTCTTATCATCCCCCTGAACTATCTTGGACGACAAACAATGTCCCTCAAGCTGCTCTTTCAGGTTATCTGATTCTTCTTGATATTTTTGACAATCTTCCTGTAGTTTACTGCATTCCTCGCGACATTTGTTTCGTTCCTGCTTGACAGCTAGCAACTCTTCCTCAAGTTTTTGGATTTTAAGCTTGTAAGATTCTTCTGTAGACATGCTGTTTTGTTGACATGCCCCGTCTGTCTGTTCGGCTTCGGGAGGTTGCATGACTTCATCTTCAAGTGGCGCTGGATCTGGTACTTCGTCAACATCTTGAGGATGCGAGAATGGCAGACGCTTGCTGAGTTTCTCTTTCCGTTGAAAGCGCTTCAAGTTTTTTAGTCCCTTTGTTGTGCTATTTGGTTTGTGTGGGAAGATGGAGGGGATGTAGTCGGGATGATTCTGCTGCAAAACTGGGGCACCTGAGCACAAAAAGAAGAGAGGGAGAGGGGAACACAGATTAGCTAACACTTCATACTGATAACAACATTAAGTTAACTAAGAACTAGAAGAGGTAACTGACATTCAAACAAAATCATCAATGAATCATTAACTTAGTCTTAGGCATGTTAGGCTTTTCTTTTAACATTATTTCTGCTAAACCTAGCAGAAATATCAATATTTGTATATAAAAAAAAATCCACATGAGGAACTTTTTAAGCCTGCAAATAAAAACGCTATTAGAAAACAATTTTCAGCTTTCTTACCAGTTACAAAGTGTTTGCTGCACAGTACAGCATGTTTGCCAGGGCTCCAACGACCACCCGTTTTGGTCAGTTTCTGCACAGCATTTAACCATTTATCACGTCTTTCTGGAGACTTCTTTCGAGAAGGAAACTTGTAGAATGACAATTTTTCTCCCCTTTTGAAGTTGTGATTTGTGCAATATACAGCTTCACAGCTTTTAGGCATGATCAGTTAATTTGAAGAACTCAAACTCGGGAGCAATGCAGAGGCGACGATATCTGTCAGAGTGATAGCGTGAGAAGTACTACATACAGCGCTAGCGCTGCCGGCTGCCATGCCCGAGCGTCCCCGTACAATAGCCTTTATTTCGCGCACAATGCGTATCGAGGTGAGGCTCCCATTCCAAGGGGCTGCTTTGTTTTCACCTCGCTGTGACCCGAGGTCACGAAAGTACCCGGATGTACCGGAAAGTTGCGTCCCACTATTAGATAGCTAACCAGCGATCAAGCGATGTGCAATTCAAATACCACATACACAGTATCACAATTCACGGAAACGTGATATAGTCAACGCGACATGCGTGAAAATGGAATCGCACGCGTCGGGAATTGATTCGTCTGAGGCTGAGCCGTCATATCGAATTCGTCAGACGTCAGTGTCCCGGTGAAGTCTGAGCCTGGCCCGATATGCCTTTTAAAGAAAGGTCGGTAATGGTCCAAGTTTTAAAAGTATTCAATACTCACCTCAGGCTTCGGTAATGAAATAGGATACAATAGCTGAATAACTAATGAATGAACACACACGCATTCCAGTCTCAACTCTCAACAGGGAACAATTTACACGGAGTCCCACATACGTCCCGTTAAAGACAGCCTGTTAGCCATTTTCTGATTGGTCAATTAAGGAAATCCGATAGTGTGTGCGTGTTACGTGCAGTCTATGTGGTGGGCTAGCTTCTTCCTATATCGTTCGTTACGACTTATGAGTAATGTAGATTCGTGCAAATTGATTTCAGATGATTTATGGGTTAAAACACATGTCGATCTATTTAATGTTCACGATATCGTGAACAACAGAGAATCTATGAACCCGAAACAAAATAGAGCTAGCAATACTCGTTAGAGCTAAGGTACCGTATGTGTGCGCGCGTACGAAGTTAGATGCGAGACCAGTCGTTTTTCGAAAATGGAACAGTGCAATTACCACCATTAGAGTACCAAATTCAATCATAAATTCAAGGGAAGCGAGCGCAAGTTATGCAGCATACCAGTGGAGTTGAAATTTGAAAACATCAACTCGTAGATTATATTGCCCCACTATAAAAGCATATATTAGTCTAATTTAATATGTTTTCATGAATTTACAACAACAACAAATTATTTGGCGGAAGATTCAATGCACTAAGAGTTAGAAAAAAAAATAATTTTAGGGTAAGGTAGATTCGTAGATAGGACCATTTAATTTTGAAAATATATTTTCATCATGATCATTTTCAATATACAAGGCAAAAATGTTATAGCAGGCCCTAAATTTTGTAATAGAATTTCAAATACAAAAATAAAAATACTTGTAATAATTTCATGAAGCCATTGCAAGCAAAACAAGATTTTCTTTTCAGTAAGGACATTTAGACATCTACAGAAGTTTGCATAACCTGTTAATTTATGTATATGTCACGAAAATGGCAACACGGCTGTCTCTAAATGTCATATAGACTATATGTCAAGAAAATGGCAACACGGCTGTCTCTAAATGTCAGACTATATGTCAAGAAAATGGCAACACGGCTGTCTCTAATTGTCATATAAACTATATGTCATGAAAATGGCAACACGGCTGTCTCTAATTGTCATATAGACTATATGTCATGAAAATGGCAACACGGCTGTCTCTAATTGTCATATAGACTATGTCAAGAAAATGGCAACACGACTGTCTCTAATTGTCATATAGACTATATGTCAAGAAAATGGCAACACGGCTGTCTTTAATTGTTATATGAACTATATGTCAAGAAAATGGCAACACGGCTGTCTCTAATTGTCATATAGACTATATGTCATGAAAATGGCAACACGGCTGTCTCTAATTGTCATATAGACTATGTCAAGAAAATGGCAACACGGCTGTCTCTAATTGTCATATAGACTATATGTCATGAAAATGGCAACACGGCTGTCTCTAATTGTCATATCGACTAGTATATGTCATGAAAATGGCAACACGGCTGTCTCTAATTGTTATAGACTATATGTCAAGAAAATGGCAACACGGCTGTCTCTAATTGTCATATAGACTATATGTCATGAAAATGGCAACACGGCTGTCTCTAATTGTCATATAGACTATGTCATGAAAATGGCAACACGGTTGTCTCTAAATGTCATGTCAAGAAAATGGCAACACAGCTGTCTCTAAATGTCATGTCAAGAAAATGGCAACACGGCTGTCTCTAATTGTCATATAAACTATATGTCATGAAAATAGCAACACGGCTGTCTCTAATTGTCATATAGACTATGTCATGAAAATGGCAACACGGTTGTCTCTAATTGTCATATAGACTATGTCATGAAAATGGCAACACGGCTGTCTCTAATTGTCATATCGACTAGTATATGTCAAGAAAATGGCAACACGGCTGTCTCTAATTGTTATATCGACTAGTATATGTCATGAAAATGGCAACACGGCTGTCTCCAATTGTCATATTTGTTTGTTTTGTTTGTTTGCATTTATTTCTGCGTTCAAAAACACAATACAAAATTATTTATAATTACAAAATACAAAAATAATTCATAATATAAACAATGTGGTCATATTACATAATAAATACAAATAAGGATGTGAGTATAAATTAATATTTTATAAATGTAAACATATACATATAATGTAAAAAATGAACGCAGGAGACCACCATCGTGAGCGGTTAGGCTTGAATTGATGGCGGCCTCATAAAAGATTCGTGACTAAGATTGATATTTACTGACCAAGTGGGTGCATTGCAAGTGCAGGTGCTGGTGCTGTGTATAGCAGTTGAGCAAAATCAGAATATTAAATAGCGAATGTGAATATTTGAGTGAATGTTTTAATTTGGAGGGTGGGGTTGATAAGATTGAATGATAGTTTTCTTTAGAGTGGCTTTTAATGAGTATATGGTTGAACACGTTTTAATATTGTTTGGAAGACCATTCCAAATGTCAGGACCATGGTGTCGTATTGATTTAGAGGCAATTACCAGTCTGGGGTTAGAGAGGTGAAAGTTTCCGGATATGCGCGTTGGGTAAGTATGGACAGTACTATTAAATTTGAACATGTTATCAAAGGACGAAGGGAGCAGTTTGTTAATATATTTAAACATAATTATAGTTATTTGAATAGTATATAAGTCGGCAATTTTTAATGTTTTCAGTTTAAAAAATAAAGGATCGGTGTGAGCCAAATAATGTGATCCTGTACAAATGCGAATTGCTCTTTTTTGTAATTTAGAAATAGAAGTAAGTTTTGTGGAACCACAATTAGCCCAAACAACGTTACAATATGTTATATACGGGAGTATTAACGAATTATACAATAGAAATAAAGTTTTGTGTGGTAAAATAAATTTCAACTTGGAAATTATTCCAATATTTCTCGAGATACATATAATGATATGGTGCAGATGTTCATTCCAAGACAAAGCTTGATCTATGATGACGCCTAAGAATCTAGATTGAGTCTTCCGCTCTAATGGTGTGCCGTCAATCTGTAAGTGAATTGGAGAATCTGTAATATGAGAATGTTTAAAATGGATGAAGTGGGTCTTTTTCGAGTTCAAGGATAGTTCATTAGCTTTAAACCACTGTGAGACTTTAATTAATTCAATATTTAAGATGTTATTTAAGGAAGTTATATTTTTATGAGAAAAAAATATATTTGTGTCGTCAGCAAATAATACAAATGATAAAATGGAAGATGTATTAATAATATCATTGACATATAATAAAAATAAAAGGGGGCCTAGAATGGAACCTTGAGGGACACCACATTGAACTGGAAGTAAACTAGAATCGTTGCCATTAAAAGTGACATATTGTTTTCGGTTTATTAAATAATTTTTAAACCAAAGGAGTGATTGACCGCGAATACCATAATAATTAAGTTTTGAAAGTAAAATATTATGATTCAGTGTATCGAACGCCTTACTGAGGTCACAAAATATACCAATGACATGCTCTTTGTTGGCTATGGCGTTTGTTATTTTATCGTAAATTTGAATTAAAGCCAAGTTTGTGGAATAATTTTTTCTAAAGCCATATTGATTAGAAATTAATAAATTGTGTTTGTTGATAAATTCATAAAGTCTATTATAAACTATTTTCTCGAGGATTTTGGATATACTAGGGAGAAGAGATATAGGACGATAATTGCTTATTTCATGAGGATTGTCTTTTTTGAAAATTGGATTGACTTTGGCGATTTTGAATAAGTCAGGAAATATACCTTGTGATAGAGATTTATTAAAAACATGACTAAGAGGGTTTGCAAGCGGATGAATTATTTCTTTTAAAAGAGACATACTAATTTTATCATGCCCATGAGATTTGGAGCTATTAAGAGACCGTGTAATGTTGAGAATTTCTGTGGGGTTCGTAGGGTTCAGGAAAAATGAATGTGGATTAGGTTCGGGGAGGTAATCTGTGAAATGCGCATTTTGGCTATTGATCTTGCTTGCAAGTTCGGGTCCGATATTTGTGAAAAATGAATTGAATGAGTTTGCATGAAGGGAAGAGTCAACTTTGGAACCATTTAAAGTCATGTCATCAGTAGGTGGGGGATCTGCACTTGTTCCCATTAGTTCTTTGATGATTTTCCAGGTAGTATAAGTGTTTGAACTGGCATCTTTTATTCTATTAGTATAATACATTTTACGTGATAAACGAATTAATTTTGTTAACTTGTTGCGATATACTTTGTATTTTTTTAAATTGGCTTCAGTAGGATTGCGTAAATGTGACTTGTAAAGGCAATTACGTGTCTGTATTGATTTTAATAAACCTTTTGTTATCCATGGTTGTTTGGGTGTTTTTCGATTATTTTTTACTTTTCCTATGGGAATATTCTTTTCATAATAATGTTGTAATTTATTATTTAAGAGATTATACGATGTGTTTGCGTCAGTTTCATTATAGACATCCTCCCACCCCTCAAGTAATAAGTCTTGCTTCATTAATTCAATATTACGTTTAGATTCTTTTCGATATGAGTGTTGGTTAATTGATTTGGGGCACGGTAATTTCATTTCACAAGTTAAAAATATTGGTAGGTGGTCTGAAACTTCAGAGCATAGAATTCCTCCTATCATTTTATTATTCATGTTGCTATGTACGTTGGAAAAAATATTGTCAATTTGAGTAGATGAATTTGGGTTGATTCTAGTGGATTTATTGATGAATGAATGGAAGCCGAATGAGTACATTAGTTTCATAAAATTGATTGAATGATTACTGTCGACCGAGGGTAGGAAATTGATATTAAAATCACCAAAAATAAAAGCATGTTTATTTTCATTACCTATTGCATATAAATATTGCTCTAGCTCTTCACAGAACAAATCAAGATTAGAGCCTGGTGGTCTATAAATCAAACCTATGATGATATTTTTAAATCCTGTGTTTTCAATTTCAATGAACAAAGACTCTGCATGCAAGAGTTTTACATCGGAACGGATCTTAAATTTTAGTTTATCAATAATATAGAAGGCCACGCCTCCGCCTCTTTTTCCTTTGCGGTCTGCCCTTATCAACTTATAATTTGGTAAATTAAACAAATTTGGGGAATTATCATGCAACCATGTCTCGCTAATACCTATAACAGAAAATTTGAAATTATTCAATGTGTGTAAGAGATTTTCAAAATATTCGAAGTTTCTATTGAGACTTCTTAAATTTGCATGTAAAAGGGAAATATAATCGGAATTACTATCAAACATATTATTAAATTCTTGAGGTGTATAGTATTTGCTGTCATGTGAATTGTCTATGTAATTATCAAGAATAAAAGAGAGGGACTCCATCAAAATTGATAAAATGTAAAGTACCATAAACTAAGAAAGGGGTCAACTGCAAGGGTGCTTGTGGTGTAGGTGCGCTTGCTAGTGATTGAACGAGTGTTCATGTATGTCTGTGGTGCAAATGTGCAGTCAATATCAATATAAATTACATGTACAAAAAGAACAAGACCCATCTTGGTCAGCAAGAACATATCATTGGAAGCATTAGAGCAGAGCTCAACCACCCAAGTACATATAAGATTTGAAATCATTACACTTTAAAAAAAAATAAATAAACGGTCAGTTGAAAATGAATTAAGAGTATACCCAGAAATAAAAGTTAGGTACAAGTCTAGCGAACGATTAAAAAAAAAGGAGATTGTATCAATCAATTTTAAGTAGCAGATTGATGCCCTTGCAGTGCAGGCCGATTAAACAGTCACTTTATTCCTGTTCTGGTGAGTATTTTGATAGCCATGCATGCATGACGGAGTTGCCACGCCTTCTCTGATCAGACACGGGCAGGGGTGAACATGCGCGAGTTAATAATCAACATAAATGTCGGGCTGTTTTGGAAAAAAAAACATGTGATGAAATGTATTAAAGCCGGGTGTAATGCCTACATCAATCAGTATTTAAATACCTGACCCGTTGGGTGTTTTAGTGATTTAAAAGCAAAAATATGTGTGCATTGATCATGCATAAAATAGCCCGCTTTCTCTGATCAAACAACGCATGTGCGAGGGTGTCGGGAGACACACAAGTTAAAATTAACATATTTAACAAGTCAATGTTATTGGTAGGGTAGATTGAAATTAACCCATGCATATAATAGCGAACATAATAGATGGACGTTTGTTCATGCATGTATAGCCACACCTTCTCTGGCAAGGTCGCATGCGTGTTTTTAATCATAAAGCGAATCTGAGACACACGTAGGCATGGTAGGTGTATCTTCATGTTCAATATTGGATAGCCACGCCCCCAATAATCAAACAGTGTACGTACATGAGGCATGCAAGCACGCGACTGGTGTTAATGTCTTACCATGCATGAACAATGGAATAAACCACAAGAATTCATTGATCGTTATACAATATTGAATTACAGATCGTTTAACATAGCTGGTATCAACACCAATAACAGAGATAATGAACCTTTATCTATTGCTTGTCAAAGAAATTGGATTACATCGTTTAAAATAGTTGAGGTGATCAATGAAATACCATGGATGAACAACGAAATTAACTACATAATATGCGTTGATTCTCATACAAATTGTTTAACATAGCTGGTATCAAGATCAATAATAAAGATAATAAACACCTTCATTTATTGCTTGTCAAAGAAATTGGATTACATCGATTAAAAATAGTTGAGAAGGTGATCAATGAAGATGCAATTCATACATCCATGCATGTCTGAGTTGTCACACCTTCTCTGACCAGATACGGGGCTGAACATGTGGAGTTAATACACATGAATATCGTGTTGATTTGGAAATAATGAGATGTATTAAAGCAGAGTATAAAGCCCACATCGATCAGTATTTAAACACCTGATCCGTTGGGCGTTTTGGGGTGAGTTAAAAGCAAAAATAGGTGTGCGTTAATCAAGCATGCAAAAGCCCGCCTTCTCTGATCAGACAACGCATGTGCAAGATATCTGGAGATACACAACATTAACATATTTAACAAACCAATGTTATCAGTAAGGCATATGGAAATCAACACATGCCTGTAGTATTGAACACGTTAGTTGAATAGATGGAGGTTTGTTCACGCATGTGTAGCCACACCCTTTCTAGCAAGGGCGCATGCGTTTTTTCGATCATAAAACGAATCTGAGACACATGTAGGCATGGTAAGTCCATCTTGTTCAATATTGGATAGCCACGCCCCAAAAATCAACAGCGTACGTAGATATCGTGTTGATTTGGAAATAAAGAAATGTCTTAAAGCTGAGTATAAAGCCCACATCGATCAGTATTTAAATACCTGATCCGTTGGGCGTTTTGGGGTGAGTTAAAAGCAAAAATAGGTGTGTGTTAATCAAGCATGAAAAAGCCCGCCTTCTCTGATTAGACAACGCATGTGCAAGATATCTGGAGATACACATCATTAACATATTCAACAAACGAATGTTATCAGTAAGGCATATGGAAATTAACACATGCCTGTAGTATTGAACACGTTAGTTGAATAGATGGAGGTTTGTTCACGCATGTGTAGCCACACCCTTTCTAGCAAGGGCGCATGCGTTTTTTCGATCATAAAACGAAACCGAGACACATGTAGGCATGGTAAGTGCATCTTGTTCAATATTGAATAGTCACGCCCCAAAATCAACAGTGTACGTAGATAAGGCATGCAGGCACGAGACTGGTGTTGGGCATGGAGTTGAAAGAGAGATGCATGAACAACATAATCAACCACAAGAATTCATTGATTGTGACTCAATTGGATTATAAATCGTTTAATACAGTTGGTATCATGAACAATAATAGAGATAGCACCTACATCGATTGCTTAGTCAAAACAAATTGGATTACATCGATTAAAATAGTTGAGAAAGTGATCAATGAAGGTGCAATTACCATATGAATTTATCTGAGCTTCGTTCAGTGTTATGGTTTGATTGTGAAGAGTCTATAGGCGATCGAACTATTAAAAAAGATGACAAAATTTTAAATAAAGTGGTTATCAATTCAGAGATTACATTAAGCGGGTAATTTTTTAGAAAAAGATACAGAGAACAATGGATTTTACACGCTTCTCTTTGTATCTAGCCATGGCATTGAAATGATGATATTGTTAAGAAACATGAAGAGGATTCAAAATGCCATGCTCCCCTTGTGCCCTCTCCTCCCTTCTCCTTTTTTCTCTGATCTATAACCAATTTGATAAAACGTCAACATTCTGTTGGTAAATATTAAATGAAAATTTACAATCCAAACAATATGCCTGATGGGTTTCTTTGATAAAGAAAAGCAGCAAATTTGATTTCATTGAATGTATATACACACAGCAAAAACCATTAAGCATTGAAAAATGTGGATTATATATATGTGTTTTCCTTAAGAAAAATAGTGTTGAATGCTTTTTGAAGATTAGAAGTCGAAGTTATATTTAACCTGACATATCAGGGGTAAAAAGAGAAGAAAAAAAGAATCGATTTTTTTTCTTGTTTTGCTTATAAAATACAAAATATAGGTTCAAGTCTAGAAAATGAATAAATATATTTCGTATTTTATCAATCAGTTTCAAAGAGTACACTCATGCCCATGCAGTGTAGGCCTATTTAATAGTCACTTTAATCCTGTTAAGGTGAGTATTATTTTCATGTATATATGCAAGATAGCCATGCATGACGGAGTTTCCACGCCTTCTCTGATCACACATGGGGTTGAACATGCGGGAGTTAATGATCAACATGAATGTTGGGCTGATTTGGGAAAAAAAAAAAAAACATGTGATGGAATGTATTAAAGCAGGGTGTAACGCCCACATCAATCAACCTGACTCGTTGGGCGTTTTAGTGATTTGAGAGCAAAAATAGGTGTGCATTAATCATGCATAAAATAGCCCGCTTTCGCTGATCAAAGAACGCATGGGCAAGGGTGTCGGGAGACACACAAGTTAAAATTAACATATTTAACAAGCCAATGTTATTGGTAGGGTAGATTGAAATTAACCCATGCATATAATAGCGAACATAATAGATGGACGTTTGTTCATGCATGTATAGCCACACCCTTCCCAGCAAGGTCGCATGCGTGTTTTCAGTGTTAATGCGAATCTGAGACACACGTGGCATGGTGGGTGCATCTTGTTCAATATTGGATAGCCACGCCCCCTATAATCAAACAGTGTACGTACATGAGGCATGCAAGCACGCGACTGGTGTTAATGACATACCATGCATGAACAATGGAATAAACCACAAGAATTCATTGATTGTTATACAATTGAATTACAAATCGTTTAACATAGCTGGTATCAAGACCAATAATAGAGATAATGAACCTTTATCTATTGCTTGTCAAAGAAATTGGTTTACATCGTTTAAAATAGTTGAGAAAGCGATCAATGAAGGTGTAATTACCACATGAATACCTAAGTTTCATTCAGTGTTGGGATTGAATTATCAAGAATCTAGAGGTAATTGAAGTATAAAAAGTTTTAGACAGATTGGTGTTTATGCACAAGATTTTTTATTTTTATCATCATTATTTTTTTAAAGAAAGACAGAGAGAGCAATACACGCTTTTCCTTGTATCTAGTCATGGCATTAAAATATGATATTCTTAAGAGACAGGAGGGGGATTTAAATGTCATGTTCCTAGTGGGGGTCCCCCCCTACAACGATCTATCACTGATATTCATATAGACTATATGTCAAGAAAATGGCAACACGGCTGTCTCTAATTGTCATATAGACTATATGTCATGAAAATGGCAACACGGCTGTCTCTAATTGTCATATAGACTATGTCATGAAAATGGCAACACGGCTGTCTCTAATTGTCATATAGACTATATGTCATGAAAATGGCAACACGGCTGTCTCTAATTGTCATATAGACTATATGTCATGAAAATGGCAACACGGCTGTCTCTAATTGTCATATCGACTAGTATATGTCATGAAAATGGCAACACGGCTGTCTCTAATTGTTATAGACTATATGTCAAGAAAATGGCAACACGGCTGTCTCTAAATGTCATGTCAAGAAAATGGCAACACGGCTGTCTCTAATTGTCATATAAACTATATGTCATGAAAATGGCAACACGGCTGTCTCTAATTGTCATATAGACTATATGTCATGAAAATGGCAACACGGCTGTCTCTAATTGTCATATCGACTAGTATATGTCATGAAAATGGCAACACGGCTGTCTCTAATTGTTATATAGACTATATGTCAAGAAAATGGCAACACGGCTGTCTCTAATTGTCATATAGACTATGTCATGAAAATGGCAACACGGCTGTCTCTAATTGTCATATAGACTATATGTCAAGAAAATGGCAACACGGCTGTCTCTAATTGTCATATCGACTAGTATATGTCATGAAAATGGCAACACGGCTGTCTCTAATTGTCAAATCGACTATATGTCATGAAAATGATGCCAAGATATTTGTAAGACTTAACCACTTGTAGGGGTTGATCATTTCCTAATAGAATAGAACATTTTAAAATGTTATAAAAACGTGTTTTTTTTTTTGCTTTTTGGGAAACGTTATAACGATGTTTCAAAAACACTATTTTCTTTTAGCATACAACATTTTTGTCAAAACATTATTAAAATATTAATCGTATGATTTTGTTTTATCAATGTTATAAAAACGTTATTAGAAAACATTACTTGGAATACATAAATGAGACCTTTTCGAAATGTTATTAAAACATTATGTGCTATGGGAAAAATGGACCGTTTTATATTGATAGACTTAAATATGCTACTTATAAGGTAAATATATAGTGCATAAATTGAAGATTATATTATAATATATGACTCCTCACTATGAAAATGGCAACAGGTCTGCATGTAAGGCAGCCGCGGTCGGCGTTAATTGACAGCCAATTTTGATGTTTTTTTGAAGGCCGTGAAATATAAAGTTATAGAGGCCCGTCGTCGGACATCATGATGGAGAAAAACTTCAACTTTAATTTCAGAGAGTATTTATGTGTATATTCCTCATACTTAATTTCCTTGATGATGTTGATGCCTACTGATAGAATGTCTTCACACAGCTCTTAATCAAGTGTGTCAGGGTGTGCATTTAGAGTTACGTCACAGTATAATAGGAGGGGGCGGGGTTTCGGCACACTAAAAGCCGCGGGGGCGTGATTAGGGCGGCGGCTATTGTGAGGCGAGTAATCCGGGAACACTAGGTCAATTGTCAGACTTGGACACTCTGTACCTCCTATACAGAAATACAATAGCGAAGATATCATAGTCCCTGAATAGCGATAACTATAATTACTATAATTTCGTCATGAACTTGGCAACACGGCTATTTCTAAAAGTGCATATAGACTATGTCATGAAAATGACAAAACGGCTGTCGCTAAATGTCAAGAAAAGGGCAACACGGCTGTCTCTAAAAGTGCATATATGTCATGAAAATGACAAAACGATGTGTTACCATTTTCTTAACATATTATAGTCTATATGACAATTAGAGACAGCCGTGTTGCTATTTTCATGACATATACTAGTCGATATGACATTTAGAGACAGCCGTGTTGCCATTTTCATGACATATAGTCTATATGACAATTAGAGACAGCCGTGTTGCCATTTTCTTGACATATAGTCTATATAACAATTAGAGACAGCCGTGTTGCCATTTTCTTGACATATAGTATATAACAATTAGAGACAGCCGTGTTGCCATTTTCATGACATAGTCTATATGACAATTAGAGACAGCCGTGTTGCCATTTTCTTGACATATAGTCTATATAACAATTAGAGACAGCCGTGTTGCCATTTTCTTGAAATATAGTATATAACAATAATAGAGACAGCCGTGTTGCCATTTTCTTGACATATAGTCTATATAACAATTAGAGACAGCCGTGTTGCCATTTTCATGACATATACTAGTCGATATGACAATTAGAGACAGCCGTGTTGCCATTTTCATGACATATAGTCTATATGACAATTAGAGACAGCCGTGTTGCCATTTTCTTGACATATAGTCTATATGACAATTAGAGACAGCCGTGTTGCCATTTTCTTGACATAGTCATATGACAATTAGAGACAGCCGTGTTGCCATTTTCGTGACATATACATAAATTAACAGGTTATGCAAACTTCTGTAGATGTCTAAATGTGCTTACTGAAAAGAAAATCTTGTTTTGCAATGGCTTCATGAAATTATTACATGTATTTTTATTTTTGTATTTGAAATTCTATTACAATATTTAGGGCCTACTATAACATTTTTGCGTCATATATTGAAAATTATCATGATGAAAATATATTTTAAAAATTGAATAGTCCTATTTACCGCACCCTGAAATTAAAATATTTAGTTTTTCTAACTCTTAGTGTATTGAATCTTCCACCAAGTAATTTTTTTTTGTAAATTGTAAATTCATGAAATCATATTAAATTAGACTAATAGATGCTTTTATAATGGGGTAATATAATCTACGAGTTTTTTTTTCAAATTTCAACTCCACTGGTATGCTGCATATAGGCGGATCCAGGGGGGCCAGACGGGCCCGCCCCCCCCCCCCCCTATTGGCGGAGCAAAAAAAAGAAAAAAAAGGAGAAAGAGAGCAAAAAAAAGAGATAAAGAACGGAAAAGAGAGGAAAAAATAAGGGGAAACATAAGAGGACGAAGGCAATTGAATGAAATAAGATGAGGGGGGGACTTGGAAAATAAAAATGTTTCGTTTCCCTATAATACAATTTTCGCTCGCGCTTCGCGCTCGCATTGCGTTTTAGGTGATTTACATTATCTTGCTCAATATGGAGCTTAAAATATCAAATTTTGAACTCAATATACAAATATATTTCAGCTCGGAAAACGAACTTTCGTTATTTTGTTTGATTTACAAATTGATTTTTAAAAAGTGCTCTCTAAAAATTTCTATTATATGGTCTGAATATAAACAATTTCTGCTCGCGCTGCGCGCTCGCAAAATTTGATTTGTCAAGTACCAAGTACCTATTATTTTCGTGCATTCCATCAAGTTTTCAAAATGTCCCTTTTCATGTCTGATTGTCAAAACGTAGCTAGCGCTGCACGCTCGCATTTTGATTGGCGAGTTATGTATCTCTTAATATTGATTATACAACAAACCTCTTAAAATCCCGTTTCCATGACATTTTACCAAAAATTTTGGCTTTCGATTTGCACTCGCGCTAATGGTTAAAACATATTAACTGATGCATCCTATTTATAATTACAAAAGTGCTTGGAATGTCCAGTTTTCAGGCCACAATGTCATCAGATTATATGAATAAGATATTAATTTGATAATTAATTTGTCCCTTTTGTTTCATCTCCCGCTTAGCAAGAGGAATAGGGAGATAGTCATTTTCATATGCATGTCCTAATGATGTCCATGTCCTATGTTAAAATTCAAAATAATAATAATGAAAAATATCAGTTCTTTATTAAGTGCGATCCATATATCCACCTCAAATTTTTCCTACAAAGTGCTTGAAATATAGAGCTGATATTGACTTTTTTTCTGATCGGAATATCATGATAAGAGTGTATTAAAAATGCCTAGAATCTATGTCTAAATATGAAACACGCACGCGCATGTTTATTCAGATACTCAACTTGTACAAAATCATTATCCAGTTTCAGAACACAATATCAAAAATTTTCTGCTCGCGCTTTGTGCTCGCATTGTTAATGCAGGAAAATTCCCTATTACTCACTTATTCATGATTTACAAAACATGAATAGAGTGAAATTATTTTCCCGCTAGCGCTTCGCACTTGCATCAATTGTTTCGTTATATACCTATCCTGTTCACGATTAAAACAAATTGATTAAATTTTTACATTTTTTATGTAGAAATGTCAAAATCTTTCAGCTCGCGCCTCGCATTATTTGACTGTTGAAATATGTAACGTCTTCATGGCTAAGTCCAAGCAGTCCTTAACCAGTGGCGTAGCTAGGACTTTTTCCGGGGGGGCACTGGGGGGGGGGGGTCCTTGTTTTTTCAGGGGGGGGGCACCAGCCATTTTCCGGTGTGTGTCTATGTGTCCACAAGGGCGGATCCGACTTTCGCCAATAGGGGACCGGGCCAGAAATTATCTTCACCTATATCAGTCACTTCTTAGTTTTATTCTTATAAAACAACATAAACATAAAATAATCTCATAAGCCTTATAAAAAGTGCGAGCGCGAAGCGCGGGCTATTTTTTTTTTACTTTAATGTATTTTTTCCTGAAAATTTACTTTTCTGGGCAATGTTATGTGTAATCCTGAACAAGATTCGTATGTACCCCAAGCGCGAACAGAAATTTTTATCAACTGTTCTAGCATTATCGAAAAGGGACCTGTTATAAGGACTGCTTACAGTTACCCACGAAGACGGTATATATTTCAATAATGCGAGCGCGAAGCGCGAGCAAATTTTTTGACATTCCGACATAAAAAAATGGTCATTCTAAGCACTTTTTGTATTAATTAATGGGATAGGTATGTAACTAAACAATTGATGCGAGCGCGAAGCGCAAGAGGAAGAAAATTGATATTTTAGACCTAAAAGCGGGACACTCTATTCATTTTTTTAATTCATAAATATGATATAGTCAATTGGGTATCATTAATAATGCGATCGTGAAGCGTGAGCAGACAATTATTGATATTCTGATGTAAAACTGGATAATATAAAGAACATGCAGGCTATCGCGCATGTTTTATATTTAGACCTAAAATCTGGGCATTCTGAATACATTTGTTTAATGGAACATTATGGAATACACGTAGACAATATAAACTTGGCAAATCAAACAATGTGACCACGCAGCGTGAGCTTAAAATTCTGATATGTAGACCATAAAACGGACATTTTACAGAGCACTTAAATTTGTAAATGAAAAAAAAATGAAAGCTCGATGTCCGAGCTAAAATATGTTTTGCATATTGACTTCAAAACTTGCTCCACACCAGCCTATTGAGCAAGATATGAATCCCATCGAACAGGCAATTACGGCGCGAAGCGCCAGCAAAAATTCTATATAGTAACATGAAAATATATTTTTTTTAATTGCAAGTCTTCCCCTCACATTATTTCATTCACTCGTCTTCCTCCTCTTCTTTTTTCTTCTTCTTTTCCTTTTTCTTTCTTCTTTCTCCCTTTTATCTTTTCTTTTTTTTTTGCTCTGCCAATTTTTTTCTGGGGGAGGGGCACGAGCCCCCCAGCCCCCCCGTAGCTACGCCCCTGTCCTTAACAGGTATCTTTTCTGCTCGCGCTCTGCGCTCGCATTATTAATGTAAGGAAGACCCCCACTTACTCATCCTTTTCATATGATTTACCAACTTGAATAAAGTGTCTCGTTCAGTAGGTCTAAATCTCGAAATTTTCTGCTCGCGCTGCGTTCGCATCAATGTTTAGTTATATACCTATTCTGTTTAAAAAGTGCTGAGAATTTCCATTCCTTTGGTAAAAATGTCAAAAAATTTCAGCTCGCGCTTCGCAATCGCATTATTTGATTTTTCAAATATATGTAACGTATTCATGCCTTGCTAACTGCAAGCAGTACCTTTTCCATCAGTTCATTTCTGATCGCGCTTCACGTTCGTAGTAATTACTCATTTGCATACACATCTTTTTGCGGGATATTGAACATTGCCCAGAATGTTCAAAATTTTAGGAAAAAATACATAAGATTTCCAAAATAATTTAGCATGCGCTTCGCGCTCGCATTATATAAATGAGGATTATCAGATTATGATATTATATATTTACATTTATTCATAAGAATAGAAGTGACTATTAGGACTATACCATTCAAAGAAACCTAAAATCATCTTCGAGCGGCCGATCGGAAAAAAATATGGCTGGAAAAAAATATGGCTGGAAAAAAAATCCGGCCCCCCCCCCTATTGGCGAAGGCTGGATCCGCCCCTGGCTGCAGAACTCGCGCTCGCTTCCCTTGAATTTATGATTGAATTTGGTACTCTAATGGTGGTAATTGCACTTTTCCATTTTCGAAAAACGACTGGTCTCGCATCTAACTTCGTACGCGCGCACACATATCTTACCTCTAACGAGTATTGCAAGCTCTGTATTCTGTTTCGGGTTCATAGATTCTCTGTTGTTCACGATATCGTGAACATTAAATAGATCTACATGTTTTTTAACCCATAAATTATCTGGAATTAATTCGCAAGAATCTACATTACTCATAAGTCGTAACGAACGATAGAGGAAGAAGAAGAAGAACAGCTACGGCTACGTAGCTAGCCCACTACATAGACTGCACGTAACACGCACACACTATCGGACTTCCTTAATTGACCAATCAGAGAATGGCTAACGTGCTGTCTTTAACGGGACGTTCACACACATGCGACACGCCATGTTGGAAAAAGCACGGTTTTGCGTTTGCATTGGATTGCGTAACGTCCTCGATAGCTGATTGCACAATTTCCATTTACGGTCGTCCGGACGTCCAGCATCGACAAACTTTCGACCAATCAGATCAGATGCAAGCGATTTTAATGACTTTTGTTGTTGTTTCACGTGATTGAGGTAAAATTGATCACATGGGAAACAGAGATAACAACGTTTCTCGCGATTCGTGGGCTCTGATTATTTTCCCGAAAAATTAGTTCAGACCCGGTTCAGACAATAAATCCCGGGGGGGGGGGGCACTTCCATTCTTGCGCGACCATGGGGTCTCGAAAAGCACCCTAAACACGTATTTTCCATATACTGAAAATGCACCCTTTAACAAGTATTGGCGTGTAAAACTCTACCCTTAACAAGTATTGGAAACAAAACGATATACTCTTAATTGGCAAATATTCCCTGAAATGAACCCCTAAACATATACCAAGGGGCGGATCCAGCTCCCGCAAATTGGGGGGGGGGAACTTTTTCACCCATATTTTCCTGATCGGGCACTCAAAGTTGATTTGTTTGTTTCTTTGAACGGGTGTTGTCCCAGTGGCGTAATGAGCCAAACATTTTGAGGGGGCTCAATACGGCGTATCGCGTAAAAATTAATAACAAGTTGCGAGCGAGCAAAAAAATTTCGACATTTTTATTAATCACTGGCGCAAATCCGTGTTGATGGATGGGGGGGGGTGACTGAAATATTTTGGCTTTTTTGCAATCATGTTATGCAAGGAATTGTCATTGATATGTCCACAGTGGCGTGACCGTGGGTCGATCACGGCATATTGGGGGCACCAGCAAAATTTTTTAAATCACTGTTCGCGCGCTCAGTTGCCAGTTATACTGACCTAATGGAGACATTTTAAGGACAATGTCATTAAACGGATATGTATCTCACTGATCAAATAATGCGAGCGCAAAGCGCGAGCTGAAATCTTTTTATATTCACAACTAAAAAGGGACATTATAATCAAATTTGTGTAATCATGATGGGTACCTGTCTCGCTAAACAATGCGAGCGCGAAGTGCGAGCTGAAATTTTTGTATATTTTGACCCCAAACAGCGAGATTTTAAGGAATATATTTTAGGAATCCATAAGAGTATGCATTTCTTACCATAAGCATCTAATGCGAGTTCCAAGCGCTTGCTGATTTTATTAGAATTACATCTGAACACATGAAACATTTTTGTAGTCATTGCAATCATGATTATCATACGCATCTCACTAATCAAATATTGCGAGCGCGAACCGCGAGCTGAAAATTTAGATAATTCAGACCTGAAGTGGGGCATTCTATTAAAGGTTTCTTGGTAAGAATTAACTGGGACCATACGTATTTCATTAACCAAATGATGCGAGCGCGAAGCGCGAGCTGAAAATTTTTTATATTCAGATCAGAAGGGACATTATAAGGACTGATTTTAGGAATTCATGAAGAGCAGACATATCTCACCAATCCACTAATGCGAATGTAATCACGGACAGGAAATGTTTCATACATACGAAGACCTTAACATGGGGTAATCACTTTTTGATTCATGTAAAAGAAGCATATGCCACTACATAAAACAATGATAATTCAAGTGCTAGGAAATATTTTTTTTGGTTTCTATTGACTTGAAAACGGGATGTTTTAGTACAACAGGTTTATATATCTCTTTAAACAGAAAATGCGAGCACCAGAACAATGAAGACGTAGGCCCTGGGCAAAGTTATGATAAAAATGTTTCTTATGTAATGTAACATAACATAATAAAAATATAATATAACATTATAATGAATAATATTTTCTTATTTCCCACTACGTTTCTCTTCCTTTCTCACTCTTTTCTCCTTTTCCCCTTTCACCCGTTTTTTGTTTCGGGGGGGGGGGGCATGTGCCCCCATGCCCCCCCGTAGTTACCCCACTGTATGTCCATATGGCAAATACCCCTCCAATATATTACCTTTTTTACCCCATGATGGTTAAATGGTTTTATTAGAGATTACATTAAAAATTGTTTCACCTTCCATCTTAATCCCTTCCCAAAGACCCCAACATTGATGAATTGGAAGAAACGGGGGTTTCTCTTCAATGTTATAATAAGGACATAAGTATTTCGTTTGGAAATGGTGAACTGGCTCTCTATTTGCATTTTATGATTCAATAATATTGTTTTATTTGTTAAGCGGGATTTTAGGAAGAATTTTCATCAATAAAACAATTATCTTGTGATTTTTTTTTCATTTCTTTCGTAAGTGGGGGGGGGGATGTTTGTACAGGCCATCCCCCCTCCTCGAAAACTGGGGGGATATATCCCCCCATCCCCCCGGGATTTACGCCAGTGTATTTCAATATATTTCTACTTTAAATAAACACTGGAGTTTTTGCAGTGTACATTTTGCTATATACCATGCATCCCGGGCATCCGTCTTTCTCTCCGTTCTCTTACGTGTATTATTTTCGATCCTCGGCAGCCCGGTCGTGTTATATCTTGTCCCTTTTCTCCATTTTCCAATCTAGCTTTTTGCGCCTTATTCCATTCTACCCGCATTTCCCGCTTATGTTTTCCATCTGAAATTTCTTCCCTTTTTTAATAATCATGCTATACATATCGAGGTGAATTCTAACATGTTCTTCTCGATCTTTTCCCGTTTTCTTTCCGTTTTCCCTTCTTAATTTTTTTTCCTAGTTTTCTTTCTTTCTTTTTTTCCTTTCTTTCTTTCTTTCTTTCTTTCTTTCTTTCTTTCTTTCTTCCTTCCTTCCTTCCTTCCTTTCTTTCTTTCTTCCTTCCTTCCTTCCTTCCAACTTTCGTTCCTTCTTTTCCAGTTTTTTAATCATCCCGGTAGGTGAAATCCGCCGGGAGAGGGGAAGCTTGACCCGGCCCCCCCCCCCCTCCCCCCTTGATGCGCAGGTGGCAGCCGTGCGCCACTGATGATATGAGCAGCAAGGCCTGGCGCATAGCCTAGCCGTATCGAGTTGCAAATAACGTCGAGATACGTGGCGCCAGTGCAGCGATGGCCTCGTACCGTTCGAATCCTGAATAAATTGAGAAAACGAAAGGGATGGATTTAATCGAAATGGATAGTTATCCTCTGCTCCAGGAGTAAGTATATCAGCGACAGCTCGCAGCACCTAATACATTCAAACATGTATTTTTCATGAATAAGAAATTATTGTTTCTCTTGTTTACAAAATGTCGTACCGGTTTCCGTCCCTTAACTTTTTTAAGTCTAATATTAGCCCGATGTGTACATTTTGGTGTTACTACAATGTATTACTAAAGCGTTTGATGGTGGGCCCCAGGCCCAAGCACTCAGTGCACCACTTGTTCACTGCTACCACCCTGCCTTTGGGGAATCTACAGGTAGGACTATGGACATATGGTATGCCAATGTTGTCCAGAGCACACACTTTAAAAAGTCATTAAAATATCACTTTTGTGACCAAAATTACTAATTTCCGTACAGTTGCAATCTATTTTTCAATAGTAACTTGGGAATAATTTTTGTATTCACCAGAGCGCTCAAAAACTTGAATTTTGGGCATATTTTTGGGTACGCCCTCTATTGGTGGAAATAATATGGCAAGAAAATTTTCATTTTTTGATCTCTATTTTTAATTAAGAAAATAATGAAGAAATATAAAGAAATCTGTTCGTGCCGAAATGCTCGTTTTCACACTGTGTCAAGGACAAGGCGAACGGTGAAATCAAACCCTGCGAAACATTCCTCCTAAATTTCCCTCGGACTTTTGGTCATTTGAAATAAAATGGATACATTCAAGCATTTTGTAACAATTTTGCCACCCAAATTGAAATTTCAACACTTAGACTTAGTAAGCACAACCTTTACCCCTTTTGTGCCAACTGGATCTGATTCTGAGGACATAACTGAATCTGAACAAAAGCTTATATCAGACATTTCCGCCTTATTTCACTAAGTTTTTATCATTTAAAGTGGGTTTACATGTCATTTTTCATTTAATACTTATTTCTCCACACTTTTCCCAAGCTTGACAATGATTAGCAAAATGAAAAATCAAGCCTAAGCCATTTCATGTAAATCACAGCTCAGTGTAAAGCAATATCGTCACGATGGCCTCGGTGTGTGGGGAGTGGGGTTTGGGCGCAATGCACCCTTCAAAGTGTTTTGGGCAAGGAAACAAGTTAAAAAGGTATAAAAGATATCTTGAAATCAATTTCAATAGAGCCATGTGTTCATGATTTAGGTCTGCTTTTATTCGCATAACTATTTCAAAGTTCTGCACAAATCATTTTTCACTAACTTTAAAAGTAAGTGGTGCTCACTCAAGCGGAAATATTTTTCGACAGTTACATTGTCATTTGCTTAAATGGATCAGTACCAATGTTAAAATGTGAAAACATTTTCAGGATATTACAAATGTATATTACAGGATTTTTTTAAAGTGTAAACTTTTTTGATATGCACTGTAGTATAGTACCTGGCCAATTACAGATTGTACTATGATTGTAATTGTACTACTTGCAGATTAATGTTATTAAGGAGTTATTGAAATTGGTGTAAGACAATAAGTTTTGAATCAACAGTTGCATTCACTTGGTCTCAGACTTTCGGTTGTAGCCAGGAGGCTCCTGGAGATTAAAATCATACCACTGACGAGCTTTATAATGATAACATCTCCCCAGAGCTAGGGGCGGGATGCCATTGCACTACAAGTACCGAGTATTTTGCGTTTTTGCCACCAATAAAGTTGCTAAAAATCACACATTTTCTTGAGGTTTTTGAGCCCAAACTTATGTAAATGGGCTACAAATATCATTTGAACCCTTTTGGCCAAAAATAGTCATATTTTAAAATAATATTAAACATAGAATGAATGAAATTATTAAGAGTAGAGGAGCGTTCACTCATAGTTATTCTTTCCATCTTGCCGTCTTTGTTATTTTAGCCTTGCTACAAGATGCATATAGAGGGCGACAACATCATGAGCAGTGCTAGATAAAAAAATGCTTGCATCGGCCAATAAATATCATGAATCTCACCTTGATGCTAATTATGCACACTAGACCAGTTGAAGCGGGAAGAGAAATCAGAAGTTAACGGATTGGAAGTCTCAACAATCTTGTTATTTTGGGTGGGGGTGCATATATGGAACTTTTCTCAGCCACAGATATTTAATTAATATTTTTACCTTAGATATAATTTGTGATATAAACTAACCCGTAAATTTCTCACCACCTGAGTTCTAATCACAATGGGCCCCACCATTTATATGAATTAAGAATTACCTTTGATGTTAAAAAATTTCATCAAATCTATATTTTTTTATCATTTCAAAGTCTTATTTGTATTGTATTATAACCTTATAGTGATTCTTCTGTGTGTAGTAGTGATGAAATGCTATTATACAAGCGACCAATAAGAAAAGTGAAAGATTCTACGACACAATACAAGGAATTATCAGATGATGAAAAAGGAGAAAAGGTAGCAATTCCTAGACACTTGGGATTAGCAGGATGCATCTGGTATATTGTAAGTATACATGTATATATTAAAAGCAACTTTATTTCCTATCTCTAAAATTGGTGTTTGTCAGTTTGGTGGTGGTGTGTGAAAACCCGATTCAGATTATCTCTTTGAGCTCCAACACCATATCTGTGTTTGGTGTTAATGCTGATGTTGTTTGAATCACAATTCAGATTTTTCTTCTATAGCTCCAACACCATATATGAATTTGGTGTTAGTGCTAGTGTTGATGTTTGAATCACAATTCAGATTGTCCACTATAGCTCCAACACCAAATCTGAGTTTGGTGTTAGTGCTGGTGTGGATGTTTGAATCACAATTCAGATTGTCCACTATAGCTCCAACACCAAATCTGAGTTTGGTGTTAGTGCTGGTGTGGATGTTTGAATCACAATTCAGATTGTCCACTATAGCTCCAACACCAAATCTGAGTTTGGTGTTAGTGCTGGTGTGGATGTTTGAATCACAATTCAGATTGTCCACTATAGCTCCAACACCAAATCTGAGTTTGGTGTTAGTGCTGGTGTGGATGTTTGAATCACAATTCAGGTTGTCCACTATAGCTCCAACACCAAATCTGAGTTTGGTGTTAGTGCTGGTGTGGATGTTTGAATCACAATTCAGATTGTCCACTATAGCTCCAACACCAAATCTGAGTTTGGTGTTAGTGCTGGTGTTGATGTTTGAATCACAATTCAGATTGTCCACTATAGCTCCAACACCAAATCTGAGTTTGGTGTTAGTGCTGGTGTTGATGTTTGAATCACAATTCAGATTGTCCACTCTAGCTCCAACGCCATACCTGAGTTGGGTGTTATTGCTGGTGTTGATGTTTAAACCACAATTCAGATTTTCTTCCCTAGGTAAGCTCTAATACCATCTGAGTTAACCCTAAATCGCCCGGGGTATTTTGATTCTTGTCATTCCCGGGGGGGGGGGCATTATGGCCCCCCCCTTAAGATCTCGGCCGCCGATCGCGCGAGCGACGCAAAAATTTGCACGCTGGTAGTGTGCGATGTAATCTACAAGGCTGTATGGTAAAATTTTCCAAAATTAAGAGATTTTATTTTATATGAATTAATTATGCTAATTTATGCATAAATCATACTTTTTGCTCTAATTCACTAAATAAAGCTCCTAGAATGCTAATTTTTGGTAAAAATTTTCTTTGTAGCATTCTTAACAATCATAATTCAAAAAAAACTTTGGTTTGGAAATAAATTTCTTATGTATTTTATTGTTTTATGAATTTCTTATGTATTTCTTTGTTTTTTTACTTTTTGTTTTTTATTGTTTTTTCAATTGAAATTGTTCCAGACATAATTCTGATCATAAACAAGGCAAAATTAATTAAGTTTAATCAGTAAAAGTAGAAATCATGATACATTTATGAATTTTCGCTAAATACGCAATTTGCATTGGATTTGTACATGAAATCACGTTTATGAGCAATTTTGGGTCTGACATGCACTTGCATAATGTTGCGTAATGTCGTAACCGCGTACCCGGGCGTCACAAATTTGGTCTCAAAATTTGCGCGAGACTTGAATGTAAAAAGTCAGTGAGCTGCGAGGTGAAAAAATTTCGCGCAGCAGATATATCGCGAAAATTGTTGAGGGGGGGCCATTATGGCCCCCCCCCCCCCGGGAGAATTAGGTTAAGTGTTAGTGCCGATGTTGAGGTTTGAATTACAATTCAAGTTGTCTTCTTTAGCTTTAACACCATATCTGACTTTATTTCATGTTCAGAGATGTGGCGTCGTAAAAATTGGAACTTGAAATCACCCATTTTCCTACCTATTGTCAGATGGTAGCAGATTAACCTTTCACAGTATTGTAAGAAAATCAGTGAGTTTTTAAGATATCTGATTGAAATGCTGCAAAACCCAGGCTTTAACCACCCCCCCTTCCCAATATACTTCTACAGGGTCCGATGGAAAGTTTAGTGAGTAAAAAGACGTGCCAATAACACTTTCCCATTTCTGCTTTTCACATGGTGGCCCCATCATGTGTGAATGCCCAAGTGAGATCCATGATGAACCTTCAGTCAATGTCTAGATGTCCATGTAGAATCTGTACACTTGAGCTTCCTGTATGTGATTTTGGGGACCAAATGATTTTATCTGAAATCTTCTTCGCAACATTCTGACCCGTTTCCAAGTTGTGAAGGATTTTAGTTTCTACATAGTTCTTATGCTAACTCAATCAATCAATCAACCAATAGACCGACCGATCGAGCATGTTTCATGTACATTTAATGGCAGCATGTCAATTTTTTCTGTATTCCTTCAGATTGGTCAAGTCATAGGAACTGGAATCTTCATCTCTCCATCTGGTGTTCTCCGAGGCACTGGTGGATCCGTGGGATGGGCGCTCTTGCTATGGATCTTGTGTGCCATCATCCAGTTTTGTGGAGCTCTTGTGTACGCAGAGCTGTCCCTCATCATGCGCAAGTCTGGTGGGGACTTCACCTTCTTGCTGCAGGCTTGGGGACCCATGGTGAGCTTCTCCAGGCTCTGGGTGACCACACTTGTCAATCCCTGCTCCATCGCAATCCAGGCACTTGTCATTGCAAAGTACCTTCTCACGCCGTTCTTCCAGTGTATGGAGGAGCCACTTCTTGCCGTTCGATTCATCAGTATCTGCTGCATCCGTAAGTAGTCAGTCCCTGAAAGATTACTGTTTGCTATTTGTGTAAAGGGATTTTGGTTATTGAGAGTGGTGACAGATATGGAGGGGATCTGCAAGTATTGTTTGTTTTATGAAATGCAAGAAGATAGACCCTGTCATAATGCTGATGAAAGCATTTGATTCCCATCTATTTCTTCCTTTTGTTTTCTCTTCTTTTTTATGCTTTCTTTTTCATTTTCCTTTTTTTTTTTCTTTTTAACTTCATTTTTGTCTCACCTGGGAAGCAGAGTGAGACTATAGGCGCCGCTTTTCCGACGGCGGCGGCGTCAACACCATTTTGAACTGACAGCATAACTTAGAAAGTATATGGACCTAGTTCATGAAACTTGGCCATAAGGTTAATCAAGTATTTCTTAATATCCTGCCTTAGTTTCAGGTCACATGACCAAGGTCAAAGGTCATTTAGGGTCAATGAACTTAGACCATGTTGGGGGAATCAACATCAAAATCTTAACCTATGGTTAAGTTTTTGAAATGTCATAACTTAGAAAATATATGGACCTAGTTCATGAAACTTGGACATAAGGTTAATCAAGTAATTACTGAACATCCTGCTTGAGTTTCACGTCACATGACCAAGGACAAAGGTCATTTAGGGTCAATGAACTTTGGCCAAATTGTCGGTATCTGTTGAATTACCATCATTCATAACTTCAAAAGTTTATGGATCTGATTCATGAAACTTGGACATAAGAGTAATTAAGTATCACTGAATATCCTGTGCAAGTTTCAGGTCACATGATTAAAGGTCAAAGGTCAATGGACTGGCCATGTTAGGGTATTTGTTGAATTACCATCATAACTCTATAAGTATATTGGTCTAGTTCAAAAATCTTGGACATAGTAGTCATCAAGTATGACTGAACATCTCAAGCGAGTTTCAGGTCACATGACGAAAGTCAAAGGTCATTTAAGGTCATTGAACTTTGGCCATTTTAGAGGTACATGTAATTATTAGATTGCTGTCATAATTTTCAGTCTATAGGTATAATGTATGTGGATATAGGGGTAATCAAGTGTCACTGACAAGTTTTAGGTCATATGATCAAGGTCAAATATCAATGAACGTAGTATTGTATCATTGTGTGAATGGTGTTTTTTTGTGAATAATTATTTTATAGTAGTTATCAGAGTCATCACTGCTGCTATATTGAATCATGTGATGTAGGTGAGACCACCAGAGGCATTCCACTTGTTCTTCTCTTTCTACCTTCTGATAACCCCATTATCTCTCTTACTCTTCCTCCTATTCCCTCTCTCCCTCTCTGCTCACCCCATTTCTCTACTTTTTACTGCTTCTTCCTCTTCTTTTCGTCTATCGCTGCAGTTATTTTTTTCTTCAACAAAAAAATAATCCAGATCATCTCAGAAGTAATAGTTTATCCTCTCAATTTTCGTAAAATTAAGCATTATCGAACTGTTTTTGTTTTACCATTGTTTTTATCACCATGTAGTTTTCATAGTTTATGTCAACTGCGTCAGCATCAAGTTCTCTGCACGACTCACTGGTTTTCTCACTTTTACAAAGATGTTTGGTCTCATCGCAATATTCGTGTCTGGCATATACAACTTACAACAAGGTAAGTTTGAATTAGTTTTGTCGGTATAAGAACGCCCTCAGGGAATCATTATCGCATTTTGAATTAAGAGAATGTTTATGATGCATGATTCAAAATCATTTGCCACATACCAACACTTAAGACGATCCTGAACTACATGTACGTATACAGTAGATTTAATAGATGTTTTCTCCGATTGTTTATTAGGTCATACAAAGTATCTTGAAAGTGCCTTCTCTTCTGGACATCTTGATGTTTCTCTCCTGCCTGTGGGTTTCTTCTCAGGACTGTATGCACTATCAGGATGGTATGTAGGGCACTCCTTAGACAATAGGATATTTTCATGTTTGGTATATTTCTAACTCCTTTGTGTGCATTTCTCCCCTGGACTCAATACATTATTAGCATGATAGGGCTTTTCCTTTGACAACAATACACTATATCTCATTTCATTCCTTCCTGTTTTTTCTTGTAGGGATTCTATACACTATCAGAATATTATGTTGGACACTCTTCAGACAATTGATCACTTTTTTTGGTTCATTGCTTGTCTCAGTACTTCATTCTATGGTGTGGCACAATGGTATGGTTATTCTCAGAAATGACCTTTGAGAATGGAATGAGTTAATTCTGCGGATGAAAGTCAATCTTAAAAGTCAAATTATCTGCTATGGCAAAGTATTTTGTAGCATTAATTGTTCAATAAAGATCTTTAATATTTGCAATGCCTATGATTTGTACCATTCAAATACAGGAATTACAATAAAAAACATTTAAGAGTAACCTCTCACTTTTGAAACTCTTATTATGAAAAAAAAAGATTACAAATGTTGTTTAGTTATTAATATACAGGTAGATACCGTTTTTTATCTCTTGGATTAATTATTTATACCTGTCAACTATACACAACAAAAAAAGTAAGTCCCCCCTTGAACAAACATCAATAATTTCCGAACCAATGCGAGTTTTTGATATATTTTTACATGTAGGTAATTTTATAAGCTACCCTCTGAGTAAATGTTATGGACGTATTTTATGTCATGCTTCAGTGAGCGCCATCGGAAGGCAAAAATGTCACTTTTCAAAAGTCACAAGCCAAATATCATGACTTTGATTCCATTTCATAGGAACAAATTCCTCATTTTCATCATGAAAAATAGTCAGAAGGCTTGTAAAAGGTACTTTCTAAAAGACTATACAACTTTTTGGCTAAATTTCACTGTTGAATAAACACAAGTCCAAATTTGCTATAATTGGATTTTTTCCACATTTTTATCAATAAAAATGATCGAACATGATGACGATTGTTTTTGGGAAGAGTATCTACAACTATATTCATCGTTTCACGGTTCGATGAACATTTATTTAAAACAAAAAATATGATTTTCAAATATCATAGGCAAGTATTGTGTCATTTTGGTAATTGAAACTGATCTTTTATCATTTTTTCGTTATGTTCATGAGCAATTAACATGCTTCAAGGATTCAAAGGCGTTTAATTAAACATTCACGCTTGAATGAACATGTGAAATGTGATTAGCTCTTTTTTACGTTATTGGAAAACATGCAATTTGTAACTATGGATATCTGTCACAAACCTCCTTGCATGGTTCATTTGATTTGATTTTTATGAAAATCCCGATGTTAAATGCATCAGTGAGCACACAATATTAGAAAATTATGCAAATGGGAAGAAAGTTCAAGGCCTTGGCCCCACTGTGTGCCGTATCGAATTGTTATTTTGGTGTGCGCGCCTTTTGGATAGTGTTACTCTGAAGCCATGTGCGAAGTTTCATGAAATAACTGTTGGCAGAAGTAACAAAAACCGTCCATGAAACAAACCCTTCATTTCATATTTGTTAAATTTTTTACTTCCTCTCTCATAGACTTGTGTACATTATGGGTGTATATTTTTAAGAATAAGTTACCCCTTATCAAATATGGTGGAACTTTTTCTCAAGGCTGTCTTTAGCAATGTCATTTGGCAGTAATGTTTATCAATCCATGGGCAGAATTCTGTGCAAAAATGAAATCGATTTGTTTATACATGGATGAGTGAGCACGCATCGAAATGGGAAAATGTCACAGACTCATTCTAAAGGGAAATAAGTTGAATATTGGGGGCAAATTCGGTTTCAAATGTGACTTTAATTGCTGTTGTTTTTATCATCCATCATTTCTATCACCCCAACTTTCCGAACTTTTAACATCTTCATGGTTGAGCGAGCACATTCGAAAACTTAGGAATGAATACTCTTTATACTGCATAAATGTATTATTTTCCTAACAATTTCTCATGATCAGTTTAATTTATGGACAAATCAGGGGTGGATCCAGAATTTAAAAATGGGGGAGGGGCCTATAATCGGGGTAGACACCAACATTTTCAAATTTTAATAAGACCTAACAAGTTGTAGAGGATACTACCAAAACCCCTATGATGATATGTCACAATACAGGGGCCGCGGAACGGTTTTCAAAGTATGGGGGAGGGGCTGAGTCAAAAGTTTGGGGCTGACCATGCAAAAAATCACAATCGTATGGTCAATTTTATATTTTTGTACATGCTTTTGGAAAAAACTGGGGGCCCCCAGCCCTCCCCCCCCCGACCCCCACACCGCTTCTGCGGCCCCTGCAATATTGTGCTCACTCAACCATGAACATACAATATCAAAATTGTGTGTGGAGTGGCTAAATGATGGATAGTAAAACAGCATTAACACCATAAAATTCACCTAAAAACATCTTATGCCCAACTTTGTATTTGCACAATCTGAAAAACGACTCTTGTGACTTTCAAAAATTGTCATTTTTATTCAATCTTTAATTATTCATGCATGACGTAATCTCATTTTTCTCCAGGAGTTGTTTAATGAGTGTAAAAAACTACCTGCGAAATATCATATCTCAAAATAATTCTGTTCAAAAGTTAAAGCAGTTTGATTTAGGGGGGACTTCCTTTTTTTGTTGTGTATATATCAGCTCTGACTTTAATGTCCAAAGCCTTAGCAAATACCCTCATTGTTTTATTAATGCTCCTTTTTATAATAGGTCGTTGTTCATTTACATGTAAGTTAAAAATTAATATTAAAGGAACGATTTAATCAAAAGGAAGATTGCTCTATAGCCTATATATGAATAGGTTATATAAATCACACACTGACTTGTGTTGCATGACGTTTTTGATTACGTCATCTAATCAAATTTGTGCTATTGGTTTTTCTCTTACAATTTTTTTTTTTTTGCAGGGAAATTATTACAACTATTACTGAAGAAATTGACCGTCCAGTGAGGTAAGATCTTTCTTATATTTTCATCATATCTTTGCTTTTTCTTTGATATATCTATTCAATTTTAAAACTTATTTATAAATGCTCAATGTAGATGTCTAATATACATAATTTATTGATTGTCCCTCTTTCTTATGACAGAAACATATAAAAAGTTTGTATTGAATTTTCACACTCATAAGCATGCACTTGAATCGTATGTCCTCATTAGATGCAATATAAAGCAATATTTTCTCATTTTTCCTCACTACTCCAGAAACATTCCTCTGAGTCTATTCATCTCCATGGCAACCATCACTGCTGTCTACCTCATGGCCAACGTGGCATACTTTACTCTTCTCTCTCCTTCCCAGATGCTTGCCTCTGGGGCTGTTGCGGCAGTAAGTTGATTTAATTATTTACCTGTACATGCTGGTTTTACCATCCAGCAACCAAGGGGAAGGGGATGTTTCACAAATGGCTAAGTCTGAATAAAAGTCATGCTTATATACCAATATACACATTATAGGCCTACTAATTTTAATCCAGTGGTACCACCTCCCTTGTAGTTGGGCTGCACTTCGAATCCATATTTTGATCTAGTTTTCTGTTGATACATACTGCCTTTGAATATCACATTTTTTTTCTCTTTGAACATGATATATGTGTCATATATTGGGATTGGGTGGTCCTTTTCAGGACCAACATTTGCCCAAGAAAGATACATGGTGTACTGTGAAACCTACTACACTATTCTTCTTCGCCATGGAAACCTTCAGAAGTTATATGTATGTGTCAATCTGCAATTAATCAGACTGGGGTTGGATCAGCAATTTTGGGGGTGTTTCAAGTGATAGATCAATTTTTAACTAATGTAAATCAATTCATACTTGTTGATGCAAGAAGTAGACCATCAATCAATTGCAAATTTGCAATGAAATTAATGCCTTTCAATTTTTTATTTTTTTTTTTTTTTGAATTTTGATTTTTTGGCCTGAAATTGACTTGCAATCAATTGCAAGTTTCTCACAAAGCCCCATTAGACAATGTGTAATATGCCCATGAAGACACACAGAGAAGTGCTCCCATTACTCTTTCTTCATAATTTACAATAGGCCCGAGTGGAAGTGAGCGGTCCACCACTTACCAACCGATTCTGCTGGTCAAAGGTGCAATTTGTTCCAGACTGGTTTTCCATTGAAATAAAGAAATAGATGTGATATTCAGTGTCACCAAAGACTACCAGAATATCAACCTTTAAAGACCTAGATCATATTTCCTTATCTAGATTTAAAAATTTCACATGAAGCAACATTTCAAACCTTTCATCAACCAAGCAGAGCTATGGAAATGATAGTACAGAGCAGGACTTCTCAACGATATAATGCTGGTGTGTTGGTGCAGCCATTTTGTTCTGTTTGCAACTTTTTGTTACTCCACAGCAATTCTGCGGTGGAATATCTGAGAGTTATTAAAAATGAAACAACATGGCTGTGCCATTGCACTAGGATTAGAATTTTACAGAATGTTATGTTTAATAAATAGACAGTACAGCTTGTAATTTTGGTCTTTCATCATGGTGTAGATTTTGTGAGATTTTGTAGATGTATAATTTGATGGTTGCAACTTTCCAGCTGATGTCCTCTTAGGAAGATTGGCACTACCTGATTTCACTGCATCATCTTGAGCTTTCCCTGACAATGATTTCTTAGCTGTTTTGCCTGCCACAACAGTCTTTGTAGACTTTGAAAAGCCACCAGTTGTTGAAGATGCTCCTTTTTCTGTTGTCTGTAGAACAGTCTGAAGAACTAGGTAGACTACCAATCTTTGATGGTGCTACTTTGTTTTTTTTGGTAGAACATTCTTTGAAGTACTTTGCTGGGTTGCAGGCTTTAAGGATGACGGTCGTTTGAAAGTGCCTGGCACAAGAGATTTTGTAGACTTTGAAATGCCACCAGTCTGTAAAGAGGAGGGTTGTTTAGCTGTAACCTGCACAGCAGACTTCGTAGCTCTTGGATGCTACCACTCTGTGAAGATGCAACTTTAGCTGCTGTCTGTAGAACAGTTTGCAAAGAACTTGGTCGACCACCACTCTGTGAAGATGCAACTTTAGCTGCTGTCTTCTGTATTCTGTATCTTGCTAGGAGCATTGACAATGCAGTCTGATCTGCTTCTTTTCAGGCTAGATGAAGGCATGTTCTTTTTGTTTTCTTCCTCAAAGAATGCCAGCAGTGCATCCCTTTGTTCTAACAGTCTGTCAATGCAATTGCTCAGGGACAGCCAATGGATGGCAACATGTTTCACCATCTTATGCTCAGGAACTTCTGCCTTCCTCTGAAATGATTTCAACTCCTGTTTCTATTTACTGCTTTTCTCCAGGTAGTGAACTTTATCTACGAGGAGATTATCCACTTGAATTGGCAGTTTCGCAGCTTTGCCTGCAACCAGATGCATGAGATGGCAGGGACAACCTGTGAAAAAAAAAATAATAATTAAACTGGACAAGTCCAGCACAACAAAAAGATGATTTGAATAAGAAGAGAAAAGTACAAGAAGAACAACACTGAAAAATTTCATCAAAATTGGATGTAAAATAAGAAAGTTATGACATTTTAAAGTTTTGCTTAATTTCACAAAATAGTTATATGCACATCCTGGTCAGTATGCAAATGAGGGAACTGATGAAATCACTCACTGACTATTTCTTTTGTATTTTATTATATGAAATATTCTAATTTTCTCCTCGTTGTTCTGTAAAACAAAGATTTATTTTGCCCTGATTGTGCAAATTTACCATTGTTTAATACTATATGGTTCAGTCAAATTGGTCCTTATTGTCAAATCTGTAAAAATTGAATATTGTATATTTCAAACAATAAATAACAAAAGAAATAGTGAGTGAAGGACATCATCGATTCTCTGATTTGCATGTGACTAAATACTATTTTTTGAAAAATAAGCACAGCTTTGAAATGTCATAACTTTCTTATTTTACATCTGATTTTGATGAAATTTTCAGCATTATGCTTGTCTGATTTTTCTCTATTGTTTTAAATCAACATCTTTCTGAAGTGAACTTGACCTTTAATACTGTGTTTCTAAATATATGAACTGTAAGGCGGGTACTAATGACTAGTGCTATTAATCAGCCTTGGTGTTGGGATGAAAATGGTTTATCAAATAAAAAGGATGTAATAATTATCTATATATTCATTTTTCTTGACAATTAGAACAATTTACCCAAACTTGCAACCATTGAAACAGTCCTATTATCCTCAGCTATGTATTGGGCATGTTAGAACTGTTCCAATGATACACAGTACATGTAGTTCTTACAACTTGATTGTGTACATGTATGAACAATAGTTCGACTCTCCAGACCTTTGTCTCGTTGGAATGCTCCAGCTCCACCGAGTTACCTTTCATTGTTGGCTGAATAAAGCAGAATTTGCTTTTGACTTTACAGGACTACAGTGTGCTAGCTTTGGGGAACTGGTCTTGGCTTATTTGGATCTTTGTAGCAATGTCTGCTCTTGGTAGTGCAAATGCAAGTGTCATTGCAAGATCAAGGTAAGATGTCTTTTTTATTCTGTTTTCCTTTAATATTTTACTGTTTACCTGCTGAATTGAATTTGAGAAGAAAATGATGGCTCATATAGAACCCACTGCAGAAAGCATTAAGGGAAATCATTTTTCTCATTTTTCAGCCCTTTACCAGCCCCCACCAATGAAAAAAAAAATTGCTTCAGGCCCCCAGAACACAATTTTTACAATGAAAACAACAGTCTACAGTTAAAATGGCTCTGGCCAGTGAAGATCAGAATTATTCTTTCAAGTTTGAAATGAATTACAAACCTTTGTGTGTTGGGACTCTCATGTTATTCATATTTTGCCAGTGTAATTATCAATCTTTGTTGACTAATGAGAGGTGTTCATATATAGTTTCGCAGTTGAGGATTTTTTTTTTTACAGTTCGAACATCAATGCTGCTATGTCGATTAAATTAAACCAATCATATGGTAGTAAAAATGTTTGATTTCGCTGCAGGAAAATGATTGGTTCTGTTTCAACTGGATCCATGATGGATTTTCTAAAGCTTTAACTTTTAAGAAATTCAGTTATCCCTTTCCTACTGTCAAGGGCGGAAATCTCTCCCCAAAGGAAGGGGGACCAGGGGCTGGAAAATTTTACAGAAAAAAAAAGGTTATCGCCCCAAATGTAGGGTCATTTCGACCAAAAGAAATTTGACAAGCAAAAAACAAAACAAAAAAAGGGTTATTACCCAAAAGTAAGGTCATCTCGTCCAAAATACATGCTTTAGTTTGATTTTGAATGATTTATTCTTTTCCGTCGTAAAAGACCAAAATAGGGGTAACATTTGATATTATGTCCCCCTACTATTTTGGGTAGGGGGGACACGTCCCCCCTGTGATTTACGCCCATGCCAACTGTATGAATTCAACAATGAATTTATTCAGTGAAATAATGCTACTTTCATGTATTGATCCTTTTAGGACTGTATTTGTAGCTGCACGAGAGGGCCTCTTTCCTGAGATCCTGTCCATGATAAGCTTGAAACACAGCACCCCTCTACCCAGCATCGTCATCCTACTCATCGCCCTGATGTACGTAGTCGAAGACGACGTCATTGTCCTCATCGAGTACACAATGTTTGTTGATCTTCTGTTCATCTTGCTTACATGCTGTATCTTGCCATACTATCGCTGGAAGTACCCAGACATCCATAGACCATTCAAGGTAAAGAAGATCAGATGCTTTGGTTTGTCCTGTTGATTTATGAAATGTGGTTGCAGCCAGTATTATTTGATTGATCCAATTAAAGATGATATATAAGTGTATGTAGTTTGTAATGTTTATGATTGTTTAATATTTTTTATTTTGTCGCTTGTAGATACTTGAATATATTTTTGGAAGAGGAAGTGTGGGGTTTAATTGAAATGACCTCACATGTTTGACCTTTGTTATATCGCTTTGTAATATTACTTTTACTCTAATATCTTCAGTTTAATTTTCTTATTCTGACCTGGGCTCAAAGGTTTGCGATGGATTGCAAATATGAAAGAACCGCACTGATTGGTTCCTGGTCAGTATTTTAAACCAAATGTCCGTCAACCATTGATGTTGATTGGTCAGATCATTTAGCAATTGATTGCTAATCTTTGTGTTACGGAGCCCTGGAGGCTTTGGGAGGAAGACCTGCAGGCTATGGTTATTGAGTTAACCTTTCCATTCCATAGTTTTGGGTCTGTTTTTAAGGAATTACCTCTTTGTGTTGCTTACTTCTTTATGGGGGTACTTGCAGTGTGAATGTGTCTTGTGTGGTACAAATGTGAAGATCATGAGATTGGGATTTTAATTTCAAGAGTTGCGAGATATCAATTGAGACCTGACCGTTATGAAGATGCTTAAAGGCAATCTTTACGATCTTAAATCTGATTCCATTTTCCGAACAAGTAACCAGTTGAATTCTCTCAATAATTGGGTGACTGGGGAAAGTTTGCACATCTTTATACATGAGAAATTTAGAAAACAATAGAATACATTAGAAAATAAATGTGATTTTGAAATTTTTAAAAAATCAATTTGATCAGGTGCCTATCTAGAGTATGTGAAACAAAAATTAGCATTTCAGGGGCATTATTTTATTAATTAGAGCAAACTTATGATTTTACACATAAATTGGCATAATTAATGAGACATGAGATTTTTTGCAGAATTTGATGTTTTAGTTTTGTAGATAATGCCATGGGTAACGCGTGTGCCAATTTTCGTCGCGATCGCGCGATCGACGGCCGAGATCATAAGGGGGGGTTGAATCAGCCCCCCCCCCAGTCTTCTTAGGCATCGAAATAGCCCAGTCTATTTAGTGTTAAGAATCTGGTAATCCGTAGAAATTCACATTAACAATACTCCAATATACTTATAATACAAGCATGACAAATAGTTGTTATGCTGTCCCGGTCAGAAAATTGAATAAATTAAATGGTTAATATCAAGAAATGGAATTAATAACATTTTTGTATACATTTTCTTTTCTTTCTGAAATTTTCTTTGTAGATCCCTCTCTTTGTTGTTGGTATCTATATCAGCTCTGTGTTATTTCTCTTGGGAATTGCATTATACTCTGATCCAGTTGGGAAGTTGATTGGTTTAGGGTTTGCACTCACAGGTCTACCGGTATACTTTGCTTTCCTTCATCCAAAGTACAAGCTAAAATGCACTGCTGCAATATCAGGTAAGCCATAATGATGATGATGATGATTATGTTGATGATGATTATGATGATTATGATGATGATGATGATGATGATGATGATGATAATTATGATGATGATGTTGATTATGATGATGATTATGATGATGATGTTGATTATATGATGATGATTATGATGATGATGATGATGATGATGGAGGTGGTGGTGGTGATGATTATGATGATGATGATGGTGATGATGGTGGTGGTGGTGGTGATGATTGTGATGATGATGTTGATAATGAGTATAATGATGGCAAATCATTGTTGAAGGAATAAAGTTGAGATTTATTATACCATGTGTACTGGTGGGTTTGCAGATGTTTTTGAAAAGGTCGAGTGAGCTAATATTCCATAAAGTTGTAGCTTGTTCCAAAGACGTTGGGCCAGGCGATTGAAAAAAGGGTAATTGAAGACGATGTGTTTTCTGGACTTTGGAATGACATGGGATGAGCAGATATAGAACAAAGAGAGTACGATGGAATGAGAGGTATAGTGCATCTCTTAACCCCCCCCCCCCCCCCCCCTGGTCACATGATCTCAAGAAAATACCCCTGCCTAGTTTCTTTTCTTTTTTTATTGAGAAAAAAGTAATTGAAGATGTTGTGCAGAGCTGCCAACCAGTACGCTTTTGCAATCAAAATACGACAGTACGTATGATGGAATGACAGGTATAGGGCATCTCTTAACCCCCCTCCGGTCAAATGATCTCACAAAAATACCCCTGCCTATTTTTTTTTTTAAATTGAAAAAGAGTAATTGAAGACGATGTGTTTTCTGGACTTTGGAACGACATAGGATGAGCAGATATAGAACAAAGAGAGTATGATGGAATGAGAGGTAAAGTGCATCTCTTAACCCCTCCCCCTCCTCCGGCCATGTGATCTCACAAAAATACCCCTGCCTAGTTTTTTTTGTGTTTTAATCAAAGACAAAAATACTAACTGTAAACCTTTTGAGAAATTATGTGATGCAAGAAATGAAATGATTTAGAAACGGAGCTACACTACACCAAAGGCCCAGATCATCCACTGTAAATTAATTGAAAGAAGATGTAAAATATAAATGTATAGTAATCTGAATGACTTAGAGTGCTTTGCTCTTCATTGTGATATATATATGTTTAGGAATCTGAATGACTTATGAGTGTTTTGCGCTGTATTCTGAAACATGTGTTTAGAAATCTGAATGACTTACAGGTGTTTTGCTCTGTATTCTGAAACATGTGTTTAGAAATCTGAATGACTTACAAGTGTTTTTCTCTACATGTATGTTGTGATATATATTTGTAGCGATCTGAATGACCTATGAGTGTTTAGCTCTACATGATATATAAGTGTTAAAATATGAATGATTTATATCAGTGTTTTGCTTTGCATTGTGATAATTATATGTATGTAGAAATCTGAATGACTCCAGAGTGATTTTGCTCTGCATTTTATTTTATCTCGTTTAATGCAGGAAAGATCACAAGGTTCCTTCAAAGAGTATTCTTTTGTGTTCGACAAGAAAAGGAGACATTCTAAGACAATGGGTTCGCAACGGCTCTAAGTAATCATCAATATCGTGACCAAAATAAAGTTTCATCAATCTGATATTCAAAGGTTTGAATTCTTCACTGAAATATTTTCTACCTGTTTGACTATAGATTTTCATATAAGATTTATCACAAATATTGAATTGGATTTAAATTTTCTCTTTTTGTAATATATGTATAGCTATATTTCTGTACAAAATTACATTTGATATTTTTCCACTTATTTATTCAATTTATCTGTCATTATTCATGTCATTTCAATTCAAATCATTGATTGATTGATTGATCAATCATTTTGTTCTCTTGATGAAAACACAAAATAGATACTTTCATATATTAAAATGACAAATTGAACTAATGCCTGAACACACGAGTATTATGATGAATGTGAAATTGAGTTAATAAGAGAAATATGGTAAAAAAAAAGCTGGAAAAACTTGAATAGGGGTCATTCCAGTACAGCCCAGTATTGACGATTGTAGAAAAATGATATGGACACATGGTTGTGTAATTGTGCCTTGAATTGATGTTGCATTAACTCTGAGAATATTAATTTATGCATCATGAGTCACATTGGGTAGAGCTCATGATGACTGATCGTGAAAATTTCAATTTATAGTCATATGAAGAAGATTGAATAAGAACATAACATTCCAAGTTTGATTTTGATTTTATAAGAAGTGGGAGTGAGAGATGAAGTGATAAACCCTGCACTTGTAAATGCAGTCAATTGTTCATAGGAGCTATACAGATTCACTGTCTAAAATCAATTCTGAGATTAAATGTGCTCGTGTACTTGGTAAATGACGTCAAAATCATGACTGAGGGCATTGTACTTAGTAAATGCAGTTGCAATACACGTAGGGCTTACTGGCAATATGCGCATTGTTGCTGCAGAGCAGATGCGCATTTGAGGGATTTTGCTTTTCGATCTAAAAATTCTCTTTATTTTCTTAGATGAACAGAGGAAAAAGATTGATTATTGTTCATATTTTCGCTAACTTTCGAGGTATTGTACAAGACATTGTACAAGCTGAGGCCTCCCTACATGGTGACTGGTTCTGTTATCTGCCTCAGTCATGGCGACCCCTGCACTCATCATGTATTTCCGGTCTTCATTGTTGTGTGCTGGGTGCCGTTTCATAAAGCTGTTCGTAAGTTAAGAGTGACTTTAAGAATGACTGGTGATCCTCACGCGCTAAACCATCGCTCATGAACATTTTGGCGTTTACCATTTACTACAAGAAAGGATCACTAGTCGTTCTTAAATTTGCTCGTAACTTGCAAACAGCTTTATGAAACACCCACCTGGTCCTGTACTGCTACAAGTGTTGACGAGAGTGGGATATGTTTTGCGAGTCCATGATGCCTCTATTTGAATCAGGGAGGGGTATTGACTAAGTAGGAGGACGTGAGGTCGAGCCAGAGATTGCAGACTGCGACAACGCTCGAGGTAGACAGTTGAGAACACTATTTGCTGATATGCCCACGTCCTTTTCAGGCAAAACATAGTATTTCCTCTTGGCACCGAGTTCTCTTGTGATCAATTTTCTTTGTTGTTGACAGCCAATGAACCATGCTTCAATATCTAAAGTGGTTGATCTGGGAGATTTTATGGGAAGGGAGCTCAGGAGAAAGAAGAATTTATTGTGAGTTTCCTGCTAAATCCAAGAGACTCAGCAGCTCTCCATTAAACAGCGGACCAAATTATTAATTTTCTGCCAAAACATCTTTCTTTCAAAATTTCAGTGCCAACAAACTTGCCCTAGAGTTGCATAGATAAACTCATGATAGCATTCGATGTGAGCCATTATGTCATAATGAAATGGTTATGACATGACTATGAAACGATTATGTCATGAATTATCAATACAACTGTATATCTGTATATAAGTGTTTAGAAGCATATGTGATGCTGTTTATCTCAATATGTGCGAACACTATCAAAGAAGACTTAGCTTTATAACACTATATGAGATGTCTGCATACAGTATTCATTATGACATGTGTCATATTGAAATTCAATTTAAATTTGCATTTTTTTCCTTCAACTTGACATAAGGTATCTTACATATCAATTTGCTACATTTATAACTACATTCAGTGATGTAAATGAGTATGATTGTTGTATTCATTGGGATCTTCCCCATCTTTCTTAACTACTTACACTCATATCTTAACACTTCATTTTGCTACATTTCCTATGAATTTAGTAGCTTGATCATTGAAACACTGATAGACAAAAAACTCATTTTTTCATTGTTTTGATCAATTGAAGCTGCTTATTTCAGTCAATTGCACAATATGAAGATATTTTTTATTTGCCATACTTTTGAAAATCCAAACAATTATGAGTGATATTAAGAGAGCTATAATGAACAAAGTGTGAGATAATTTCTGCTTAAACTATACGGGTTGATTGTCACATGTTTTTTGATAAGCTTGCATGTGTTTTAAAGAGTGATGGAAAACTGTAAATCTAATAGGAATATATTATAAAACTACTATCAAAATTTAGTATTCTGAGTTGTTTTCTGGGCCCGTTAAATATTGGCCTCATGAAGTAATCTTGTTTTAATTCAGTGTATTATTATTGAATAGAAGAAAACTTCTACCTTTTGATTGGATATGAATAAGGTCAAATTTGAAGTTTAACAAGACTTTCAAAAGTAACTTGTTGTTGTATATAGAGGGCAGAGACCCATGTGCTTTAATCGCTTTGTCTAAAAGGAGACATTGTGAAATTTACTTATATTATTCCCTCTGTATCCTAGTACTTATATATTGAAAGTAGCGTGATCTCATTGATTTACACCATTTTAGCATTGAAAGCACGGTAGCTATCGAAAATTTCAGTACTGAAGTGCTTAGATTACCACTAAATGCTTTACTTTTATTGCCTATGTGATGCTTCTCCGGCCACACAGCCATTGCGCGAATTGCGATTGAAGCAACAAAAAAAATAAGGCATCACTGTTGCCTTGGCTTCACTTCATCCAAGCCAAAGGAAACGATTGATACAAAGTCGAACTCAATCCTGACACTTAAGTGAGAGCTGTGTTGACTCTGTCGGTAACGTGTCTGCCCGTCGAACCAAAGATCGTGGGTTCGAGTCCACCCCAGGCGGATGACTGAAGCCAGTGCGTTGTGTGTAAACGTCTCTCCCATGTTTCATAGATGCAGGCTATGTTACAATGGAAAACACTCCGTCCCTCGGATAGGACGTAAAATGGAGGCCCCGTGTAGAGGAGAGTCACCACCTTTGCACGTTAAGAACCCATTGCACTATTCGTATAAGAGTAGGGGGAAACCCCGGTGTAGTGGTCCACCTGCATTCCCCCCAATCAGTTATATCGGGAGGAGAGACCTGCGGGTCACAGTGATTCAGTTCGCTTTTCGCCTCCCAGGCACAGGTGACGCCAAACAAATAATAATAATAATAAATCCCTGGACCTTCATGGTTAAACCAAGGATTAAAAGAGCTACAATAACATTGCATGCCCTTTTCCAGCACGATGCACACAAACTGCAGATGATTTTAGTTTTACGATGCAAAGTTTGGATGAATTCTTGAGTACTTTATATTATGAATACTGATTACTGAATAAGTTACATGTGAAGTCTTGCTTTAGTGTGGGTTAAGATTTTACCTTGTTCTATTAAAACTTTGATCTGATACCACCGCCAATTGTGATGTTTTATATATAATCACTTCTTGTAACATGCTTTCAAAGTAATCTATTCTATGATATTTTGTGTAGTACATGTACTAGGTTATTTAAATTTATGTTTTATTGAATTATAATATATGTTTCACATCACTCTACACTATTTATATTACACCCAAAGTAAGAATCTAACAAAGTCATGAATGTCAAGTATGTTATCCTATTCTTGTAGGTAAATCTTATAATTCATCATATCACTGATGCTTGTTAAAATCTTAAAATATTGTATCACAATTGTTTTTACGAGAGCTCAGATAAAGCTATATTTTAGAGTTATAACATGAAGGCCAACCTCCCTTAAACTTATAATATTTCTCTAATGAAATTAGTATCTGCTTTCATTCAGACAATACAGGGTCACAACCATTGTCATGATTATGAGTTATTTGAGTTACAAGGTTTCAAGAGTCCAGCTACAATATGTTTGTTCATTATGTTTGCATGTAATTTGTAATTATAAATTATGTACTGTGGTATCATTTATTAAAGATTAGAAAATATTATTGTATATTTTACTCTACCCCCATTAAAAAAAATTCCCCATAGATTGTATTCTTATTAGAGATGGTAAACTTCTACTCACTTAAAATTGTTATAGTCCTCAATAGTAAAGATTTGGAAATATCTATTCAGGTGAAAGTTATGAATTTATATGTAATGATTGCTTTGTGTATTTCTTTGTGCAATATTATATATATTGAAGACTGGCTGGATGAGAGAGTCCAAATAATAATCATTAATATAGCTTTGTAAATGTTGGCATTGTTTATTTTTCTACTATCAAAATTATGTTCTTTTAATATTTTGACAGTCAAATTGTGTATTTTGTGTGTCACTCTTAGGCGATAATAATATCATTTTGGTGAATGCCAAATTGTGAATAGGTCATATTAGACTTATATATTGATTAAAAAAAGAGTTTAAAAACAAATCATCATTTTTGAAATAGTTACACACATTTGTGACTTATGGATTTTATTATTCATTGTGTGGGGCGTTGTCTAGTGATTATGACTCTCGTCTTTCAATGTGAGGGGCATGGGTTCAATACTAACACATGGTGTGTTTTCCTTTAGCAAGAAATTCACCCACATTGTGCTGCACTCAACCCAGGTGAGGTGAATGGGTACCTGGTAGAATTTATTCATTGAAATGCAGCGTGCATATAACAACTGCCCTGATGAAGTCAGGGTGACTATGCTGTAATACTCTAAAGTGCCTAGAGACTTAATTAAGTGTTAAAGCTTGTGTATAGTTTTGGTAAATCCACCAAAATGCACCTATCACTATTCCAATTCATTGCTAGCTGATATGAATGGATATGCCCTATAACAGTTATGATGTGGAGGATATGAAATGAAAATGTGTTTTACAGGATAAATTTTGCGATTTTACATGGAAATTTAACTTGATCGGGTCACCCGATCAAATTAATATATCGGTGTGTTTTTGTCTTTCAATAAAATCCTATTCCAAATCATGGAATGGGCTGAAACTTTCAAGATATGTTCTTAGTCTGTAACTTTTGGATATCTAATCACTAAATTTATAAGATAAGTGCTTGAATGCCAATTTTTTTAATTTAAAACAAGCATCGCCGAGAGAGGGCGCTATATATCCAAGATTTGAATATTTGAAATTTTCTCAGAGAAGTGCAGTTGGAAAAATATCTAACGGTCTCTACGCTTCAGTAAGACTGTCATATTAGATGATATTCGATTATCAATCACATTGACCCTTTACCAAAGCTATACAGAGGCTTTAAGAAGTGCTTTATTATAAACAGTTATAATTATTAATTAAGTTATTAAGTGGTAATGAACCATTTGTGAATGTATTTGTGCTTTTATGAAGCATTCCATTTTTAAGGTAATAGTAATATGAATATATGCACATCATGGACAGCACATCGAATTTTGTATTCATACATGGCTTTATTCCCATTCAATAATCTCAGGAGCAGCAGCAAATGTGAACATATCCTTTTTCTAACAACTTTCAGGTCGGAATTAAAGCAGCATTTTTATTTTCATTCCAGGGGGCCGTTTCATAATGTTTTGTTAGTAAGAAGCGACTTAAAGAACGACTGGCCATCGCCAATGAACATTTTGGTGCATACCACTTATCACAAGAAAGGATCACCAGTCGTTCTTAACCCTAAATAGACTGGGCTATTTCAATGCCTAAGAAGACGGGGGGGCTGATTCAGCCCCCCCCTTCTGATCTCGGCCATCGATGGCGTGATCGCAACGAAAATTGGCACACGCGTTACCCATGGCATTATCTACAATACTGTAACATCAAATTCTGCAAAAAATCTCATGTCTCATTAATTATGCTAATTTATGCGTAAAATCATAGTTTGCTCTAATTTATAAAATAATGCCACTGAAATGCTAATTTTTGTTTCACATTCTCTAGATAGGCATCTGATCGAATTCATTAACAAAAAATTCAACATCACATTTATTTTCTTATGTATTCTATTGTTTTCTAAATTTCTTATGTATTTCTCTGTTTTTTGACTTTTTGTTTTTTTATTGTTTTTTCAATGGAAATTGTTGGGGACTTTATTTTGACCATAAAAAAGATAAAATTAATTGATTTTAAGCAGTAAAAGGAAAAATAATGATACATTTATGAATTTTGGCTAAAAACACTGTTTGCATTGGATTTGTACACAAATTCACGTTTTGGAGTAATTTTGGGTCTGCATGCACTTACAAAATGTTGCGTAATTTCGGAACCGCATACCCGGGGTCACAATTTTGGTCTCAAAAGTTGCGCGAGACTTGAAAGTAAAAAGTCAGCGAGCGACGCGGTCAAAAAATTTCGCGCGGCGGACTTCTTCCAAAAAATGTCGAGGGGGGGGGGCTGAATCAGCCCCCCAGTCTTTTTAGGGTTAAAGTAGCTCTTAACTTACCAACAGCTTTATGAAACTCCCACCAGGTGAATTGAGTAAATGCGTGAAATTGATTGTCAATATATGCTGAGGTCATATTTTGCCAAGGTGCTCTATCAAAGCCTTACATTCATCTCCCATACTGGGTGTTTGATAAAAAGGAAACTCAACTTAGAGGTATTTTTCTGAGAAAAAATGTATAAAAGCAGTGACATAAAAATCTTCTTAAAGTGTGTCTTATTAGGATTCAAATGTTACCTTAATTTTTTTTTTTTGACCAGTCATCTTCGAATACCATTATGAAAATAATGTGCAATTTTTATCGATACAAGGTTTAGGAGAAATGCTCCCTTACAGTTTGTTTAGGTTTCATTGGGCTTATTTATAGCCTTGGTCAAGGAAAATGCGTGAATTTAATTCAGCCTCTTTACAACAATAGTATGATCTATATACCTACCATTTTTGCATTATTTTAGGACATAATGTTGGTAGCATGGCAACTGTATGATGTGCGGTCTCTTCATAGCCACTGTGCAAAAATTCAAGTGGATATATCGTTATTATGTCCTCATCTATAGCTAAACCTTAAACATTGAATATCTAAAGACTAAACCATTCTGAAATAATGTAATTCTACATTTATCATATTTGTCAATTTGATAGAAATTAAATCATTCATTCAAAATCTTAACAACTTTGTGTAGTTCTTGTCTCTTGCAGATGTTTTAAAGGTAATAAATCTTTGTAAAACTCAATAAAACTGTTTAGAGAGTGATAATGCATGTTACCTTCCTGCTGGCCTTGTTTCAAGGTATCTATTAACCTATTTTTGTTTGTTTGTTTTTAAAGGTCAAGTCCACCCCAGAGAAATATTGATTATGATAAATAAAGAAAAATCAAACAAGCTTAACGCTGAAATTTTTTATCAAAATCGGATGTAAAATAAGAAAGTTATACCATTTTAAAGTTTCGCTTATTTTTCACAAAATAGTTATATGCACAACTCAGTGATAAGCAAATGAGAGAGTCGATGATGTCCCTCTTTCACTATGTATTGACATACAATACTTCATTTTGTCTCGCCTGCATAGCAGAGCGAGGCTATAGGCGCCGCTAATCCGAAGGCGGCGGTGATGGCGGCGTCGTCAACATTAAAATCTTAACCAAGGTTAAGTTTTTTGAAATGCTGACATAACTTCGAAAGTATATGGACCTAGTTCATAAAACTTAGACATCAGGGTAATAGTGTATCACTGAAGATCCTTCCTGAGTGTCAGGTCACATGACTAAGGTCAAATGTCACTTAGGGTCAACGAACTTTGGCCATGTTGGGGGTATTTGAGGAATTGTCATAACTGTTACATATTATGGATCTAATTCATGAAACTTGGACATAAGAGCAATCAAGTATCCTTGAACATCCTGTGCGGGTTTCAGGTCACATGATCAAGGTCAAAGGTCATTTAGGGTCAGCAAACTTTGGTAATGTTGGGGATATTTGTGGAATTGTCATCAAAACTTTAATGTATCCCCGAATAAACTGCGCATTTCAGGAACATGGCCAAGATCAAAGATCATTTAAAGGTCAATGAACTCTGGCCGTGTTGGGAGTATGTGTTGAATTCTCATAACTTAAAAAGTTTATTGATCTAGCTCATGAAACATCGGCATAGGAGTCATCAAGTATAAATGATTGTTTTTCACGTGTCTTAGGTCACATGATCATGGTCAAATGTCATTTTAGGTCAATGGACATAATACTTTATTATCATATTAGTGTTTTCTTCTGTGAATAATTATTCTTCACCTGTTTTCAATCGCAGCACTGCTGCTATATCGAATTGCGTAATGCAGGCGAGACTGCCAGAGACGTTACCACTTATTTACAAATTTGACAAGGAGGACCAACTTAACTGAATCATAAGATGTTAGAATAATGGTAATTCCACATGTTCACGGAGGAATTAATTTTTTTTTTTGTCACAGGACTATGAGGAGAAAATGAGAATAATTCATATTTCATATAATAAAATACAAAAGAAATAGTGAGTGATGTCATCAGTCACCTCATTTGCATACCGACCAGGATGTGCATATAACAGTACTGTTTTGTGAAATTAAGCGAAAGTTAAAAATGTCATAACTATCTTATTTTACATCCGATTTGATGAAATTTTCGGTGTTTTGCTTGTTGGATTTTTCTCTTATTATTCAAATCAACTTTTTGCTGGGGTGGGCTTGTCCTTAAATACAACACTTAAAATTTCATCAAAATTGGACAAGGAATAATGACGCTGTATGACATTTCAAAGATTTGCATTATTTCAATTAAACATTTTTATGCATTTTCTTCATGAATATTCAATGAGCAAACCGATGATGTCATACCCCCACTTGTTCTTTTGTATTTCATTATAGGAAAATGAATTTATTCAAATTTTGTCCTCCAATAACTAACAAAACATGGATTGAGGACTGATTTAATGCGTAAGATATTCTTTGCTGTAGATCATTTTACTATAAGGGAGACATCAAACACACATTTATGAAAATATGAAATAATTTTGTTCATGTAATAACATAATAAAAAAAGGAAAGTGGGGATGGGGCATCATCATCCAACCTAATGAATATTCATGACGATGTTCATGTAACTATTTTCACAAACTACTACTGAACTTCAAAATGCAATAACTTGATTATTTTTTATCTGATTTTGAGGAAATTTTCAGCATTTTACTCGGTATATTTTACTCTATTTATTGAGATATGCATTTTTGGGGCCCGGAGTATCCCTTAACAGTACGTAGGGTCGCATTGTGCCCCGTAGAAACATTTAATAGTTTTTGTCTCGCCTGCGTAGCGGAGCGAGACATAGGTATCACTATTTCCGGCGTCGTCGTCGTCAACTATTGTGTTGTACACCCAATAACTTTCTATAGCTTCGAGGTGTGATCACCAAATTCATACCAGAGGTCCATCTCTTGAAGGCACAGGTCAAGTTCGAATATGAGTCGAATTTGAATAAGGTCAAAGGTCAATGAACTTTCCATGACTGGCACAATTGTGTTGTACATCCAATAACTTTCTATAGCTTCGAGGTGGGATCACCAAATTCATACCAGAGGTCCATCTCCTGAAGGCACAGGTCAAGTTTGAATATGAGTCGAATTTGAATAAGGTCAAAGGTCAATGAACTTTCCATGACTGGCACTGTGCTGTGTTGTACACCCAATAACTTTCTATAGCTTCGAGGTGAGATCGCCAAATTCATAACAGAGGTCCATCTCTTGAAGGTGCAGGTCAAGTTCAAATGTGAGCCGAATTTGAATAAGGTCAAAGGTCAATGAACTTTCCATGACTGGCACTGTGCTGTGCTGTACACACAATAACTTTCTATATCTTCGAGATAGGATTGCCAAATTCATACAAGAGGTCCATCTTTTGAAGGTGCAGGTCAAGTTCGAATGTGAGTTGAATTTGATTAAGGTCAAAGGTCAGTGAACTTTCCATGACTGGCACTGTGCTGTGTTGTACACACAATAACTTTCTATAGCTTCGAAACAGGTATTAAAGATATCTGACTGGTACTGTATGTTCGGATGCTTTTTGCATCTGTTTGTTCCACTAATGGCATGGCCTTATCTGTTTGTTTCACTAATGACATGACCTATAGTTTTGACATGCAGTCTCTTCATGACTGCAATATGCAGGCGAGACAACGCTTGGCGTTTGCCTTGTTTTTAACCCTAAAATTCACTTAAATTGTGTACCGGATTCAACAGAGCTATTTTACAGAAGTCTCTGAATATAGGGATGCACATCATTATCTTATACTTATTACTTGAACATGTAAAACAGGATTTGGTAAACTTTAGAAGCGCCCACTGACATTACTTACACATAGCCTATGAAAGTTATTAGGACTATTATGATCATACGATCGGAAATAATAATATGTATGCAGCAGTGGGACGGAGGCGGGGGGGGTCACCTCCTTATCATTGGAAATCTTCATACCCTATTTAGTCCAGGATAGAAGAGGCATAACCTTGATTTTTTATATATACAATATTTTTTGACGGCTTGTCAATTCGAGGGTGCTGATTACGAATCTGAATGATGCCATTCGTGTAACCTTGAGCATTTTCCGCAAATTGGCAAAATCCAATATGGCCGCCAAAATATGCAAATTACCCATGAAAATCATAAAATTGTCCGCGCATTGGCTGTGAAATGCATGGAATTGTATGGCAGGAGTGAAATAATCTCTGAAAAAAAATTAAACAAAATGTTTACTTTCCTGATATTCAAAATGGCCGCCATAGGTCATTGTATACCTTATTATGTACAATACGAATGGGGAAAACTAATTTTCACAAAAATGAGCACTAACCTGCAAAAAATCGCGATGTATGAACGAAGTAATACATGCAAATCATCATAACTAACGAGATATATCATTTATAATGTCATATATGGGAACATTGCTGTATTTTTATATCTAAAATAGCCGCCACTGGCCCAAACAGAATTGCGTACAATGGCAATGGGGGCTAAAAAATGCACAAGAGTGATCACTAAAATGCTTATTATGAATATTAAACAGGTGAAATACTGACTATAAACGTAAATATTAATGAAATATATTATTGTTATGCCATGTATGTGGTGAATGTTGTATTCTGATATTCAAAATGGCTGCCAAAGGCCCTAAACGTATTATGCACAATGAGAAATGGGAGAAAAGAAATCAAGAGTGAGCGCTAAAATGCATATATACGTGATAAATTAATCGGATACTGTCTAAAAACGTATTTTCTTACAAAATATATCATTCAGGTTTCAAGTTTGTGTTAAATACTGTATTTCGACTTTCAAAATGGCCGCCATCGACATTACTGTATTATGTACAATGCAAAGTGGGAAACCAATATTCACAGGAGTGAGCACCATAAATGCACGTTATAGTGATCTATGAGTAAAATATTGTCTGAAAGCATAATTTCTATTAAGATATATCATTTATTCTGCCAGTTAAGTGATAAAAATACGGTTATTTTAAAATCAAAATGTCCGCTACAGTCCCTTACGGTATTATGCACAATATGAATGGGAACAAATCATTTCAACAGAAATTGGCTTCGCTTGGTCAAATGATGATGTATGAGTGGAATATTGTCTGAAAACATGATTTATAACAAAATATATCATATCTTATGCAATTTAGGTGATAAATACTTTATTTCAACATTCAGAGTGGCTGCCATATGCCCTTTTTGTGAATATTATTTGTCTCCACCCAAATTGTATATTATACGATAAGTGCCTATGGTGGTCATTTTCAATTTCAAAAATGCAGCATTTATCACCTTAATTACACAACATTATGATATATCTCGTTAGAAACCATGGTTTTAGACAATAATTCACCCTTACATCACAATTCACAATTATTACATGCAATATTTAGAGTCAAGAAAAGCCAAATTCTGTCAAAATTATATGTCACATGCATGCTACAATGTACACAATACTTTTAGGACCTATGGCAGCCATTTTGGATTTCAAAGTACAGCATTTATTAGTTCCACCATGTCCACAACCAATATGTGATGTATTTAGTTAGAAATAATGTTTAAGACTCGTACATCACAATTATATGCATTTTATGATTCTCACTCTTGTGAAAAATTAGTTTCCCTGTTCGCAGATAATTTAGTGTGTTTTGTAGAGGTTATTTTAATGTCAAAATACAGTATCACCTATATGAAAGAAATGCGATGATTAATAAAAATGTTTTCAAATAGCGTTTTACTCATACAACAGGATTATATGGATGTCAAAATCAAGCAAATCCAAATTCTTACAAAATTATATGTCCCAATTCCGGCCCAATTCACATTGTAGATAATACTAATAGGGTTTATAGGGGCCATTTTGAATTTTATAAAACAGTATTTACCTCATGCATGACAAAAGAAATGATATGTCTTGCTATAAAACATGTTGTCAGACGATAATTTTTACTAATAGATCACAATTACATGCATTTTATGTTTCTTACTCGTGTGAAAATTAGTTTCTCCATTCGCATTGTACATGATGAATATAGGGGCTATGGCGGCCATTTTGAATTTCAAAAATACAGCATTTATCACATAAATGGCATATTTACAGTTATGTTTTTAGTCAGTATTCCACTTGTTCATCCTAATAATATGCATTTTAATGCTCACGGCATTCTTGTCATTTCTTTGGCCCTGGCCATTGCATTGTACATAATACTCTATGGGCCAGTGGCGGCTATTTAAGATATCAAAATACAGCAATGTTCCCGTATTTGACATAATAAATAATATATCTCATTAGTAATGATGATTTGCATATATTACTTCGTTCATACATCGCAATTTTTGCAGTTTAGTGCTAATTTTTGTGAAAATTAGTTTTCCCTATTCGTATTATACATGATAGTGTATACAATGGCCTATGGCGGCCATTTTGAATATCAGGAAAATAAATATTTTGTCAAAAAATATTTTTTAAGATTGTATTTAACTCCTGCCATACAATTTCATGCATTTCACAGCCAATGTGCGGACAATTTTATGATTTTCATGGGTAATTTGCATATTTTGGCGGCCATATTGGATTTTGCCAATTTGCAGAAAATGCTCAAGGTTACACGAGTGGCATCATCCAGATTCGTATAATCAGCACCCTCGAATTGACAAGAAACCATAAAAAAATATTGTATATATAAAAAAACAAGGTTTGGTCAATTTTCTATGGGGCCTGCTATCCTGGACTAATTTCATGTTTAGACGGTGTTTCAAAATCTTCTAGAATCGATCGCTCAGTATATTATAAACAAACATCTTCAAATCAGCTCGACTGCACCTTAATCGCTTGTCTTTTTTTATTCTGTCACTTATTGCGCCTGCATCTTGTCTGATTTATCGTAGGTCATCGCGGGGTGACCGAAATAAAATGTTGGTGATGAACATAAATTTTCATTGTCTCTTTGCGTGTTGATATCGCGAAAACGAACATCACAGAGCGGAAAGCGTGTTACAAGTTGCTTCTTTTTTTGCGTTTTATAAAGGGGACCACAGAGCCGAATTCCGTTTTTCCTTTTTCATGACTGAAACAGAAAAAGGACTTATCAGTTCGTATACCTTGATTGCCTACTCACACTATGGGCGTTCATAACATGTTCAATTGATGGGTAAGTTACTTTGATAAGAACAAATTTAATTCCCAAAATTAAATTTTATAGTTAAAAGATGGTGTAGCTGTAATCGTTGAGATGCAAGCGTGAATAATCGTGAATTGAATTTTGAATTGTGTTTTTGCAAAATTGTTTAGATTGGAACAGAAGTGTATATTTTTTCCACACCTTTGATCGTTGCACTGATGAGTGAGCTGTATGTTGCCGTGTGGGGGGGGGGGGCAACTCCTGGAGCAAAATCTCTATAGCTAGCGGTAACTTCAGAAATGGATTGCCATATAGTACTGTCGCAACCAATTCTATGATTTTGTAGTGTAGTAAAGATTATTAAATGGCATGCCAAGGGGTGGGGTGTACTCACAAGTACCATATTCCTTTATTATTATTATTATTGGTTAATTTGTCTCAAGCTTTTATTGATCTCTGTCTATTGTGTTTTTTTCTGTTTTCATGCAAGCTAACATGTTCCCATGGTTCAATATTTGTCGTAACTTACAGCAGTCATGGCAGTAGGGATATGTATATGGGCTCGCATACATTCGTAATTCCGAAGCTTCGTTATTCCGAAGGTTCGTAATTCCGAAGGTTCGTTAATCCGAAAACGAAATAAGGTTTGTAAATCCGAAGGTTCGTTAGTCCGAAAACAAAATGAGTGTTATGTGATGATATATGTATATGTAACTTCTTTAATTAATACAATTAAGGTTATTGAAAATGTTCAAAGAGAATATAAATCAAGGTGATGAAGGATTTACAAGTGATGAGCGTGAACTCCCATTTTTAGGGGAAAATTTAAGTGCATTGATGAAAATAATGCTAACAAGCAATAAAAGTTTGATTTAATCTTTTCATATGATTTATGTTCCATTTGGGTTAATAATTCAGGGCAACATTATATACATTATGGTATTATCAAACGAAATGTTACTAATCAGTAAATTATGTATTTCAGTCGAATCTATTTAATGTCAAATGGTTAACATGTAAAGCAAAGATTTTTTTCCAGTGAGAATGATACTGGACTACCAAATACCAAAATTACATTGTGCGCTCCAATGTTAGAGTATTTCACCACTTTATTTGTAGCATGAAAATAGATCAAGTTTAAAAGTACTTGAAATGACAGATTGAAGACATTATCCGAGCAAATTTGGAGTGAAACTCATACAGAGTAGGATGATTTGGTTAGTGCGTATACTTCAGAATTGGAAGTGGAAATAGATGCACATCTTCCTAGGTCGAAAACTGATTTATATGATTTTATTGTGGAGTAATACTTAGCTGTACTTATCATAATGTATCGATACTGTTTTTAGACATCTCATCTGCATCTTTAAACCATTTGCTTGGGCAGCATTTGCTCAGATAAAATCGAAATTAAGCGTATGTTTGATCCGGGCGCCTATTCTTAAATCAATACATGCTTTGGCCACAACACACACATATATCATTGTTCGTTAGTTTATCATTGCATAAATATCCTGTTATCTTGCAAGAACAGCACCGTTCTTGTTACCAAAATGAATTAATTTCATTTTCGGAAATACGAACCTTATTTAATTTTCGGATTAACGAACCTTATTTCGTTTTCGGATTGACGAACCTCTGGATGAACGACCCTTATTTCGTTTTCGGACTAACGAACCTTCGGAATTACGAACCTCATTTCGTTTTCGGATTAACGAACCTTCGGAACAACGAACCTTTTATAGTTTTCGGATTATCGAACCTTCGGAACAACGAACCTTATTCCGTTTTCGGAATAACGCCAAAAATGTTCGGATTAACGAACCCTTTTTCGTTTTCGGATTAACGAACATCGAGGTATAGGCAATTTACGTGTTTCGGAATTACGAACCTTCGGAATTACGAAGTGTAACCATGTAGGCTAAATTGGAAACCAATGAACTGAACATCGATCAAAAAATTTATAAACAGCTTTGGCTAAACTTGTAAGCTTTTAACCATAATTTAGCTAGAGTATACGGATATGCAGTCATTTCCCCACCCTTGACCTTACACACTACCAGGTATATACCAGGTAAAATATGTAGCTGCCAATGTTTTTCCTTTGCCGGTGCTTTTTAAAATTAGTATTCCTGTCAGTTTTTACTCCAGTGGTTGGAGTATCACTGGCGTAAATCCGGTCCGAGCAGTGGGATGATACTTATATTGACCTGAAAATTTTGAGGACCCCCCCCCCCCCACATCACCAAGAGCTATATGTATACATACGGGGGTAGGCCTATATAACCGTGTACATAATACCATCTTTCAGTTAAGGGCTTATCACAATTTTTCGATGGCTATATTGTAACGGATTTGTTGGAATATAAAAGTAATGTACTGCAATATATATTAAAATGAGAGCGAGCGAAGCGATAGTTGGAAGACAGAATGATGACCAAAATCGTCTTTCATGAAGACTTGGCGAAATGCAGCGAGTGAGCGTAGTGAGCGAGCCTTGAAAAAGTTGCTTCAGTCATGATATATATGCATATTATTACATAGGATGAAAAAGGTAACTTATCAATAACTTAAATACTTTTGATGATAATCTAAAAACTAATGAAATTGTGAAGTGTGTTATAATATTGTTGTCCTTATTTAACGGCATTAGTTTGGTCAATGTCATCAGTAGTAGGCTTCCTATATTTTTTAAGTACAAATTATCACCCGCTTCCACAAATTGATGCTAGGATAATATGACCCCCCCCCCCCCATCACGCCAGTGTGTTCAAAGTATGTTTTGATTGGTTTAAAATTCATTAGTATCGTAGAGTAATTCATAAATGGACTTATTGTAACCGCTCTCATGATGCACCATATATATAACGTTTGCAATAAGCCAAAACTTGAGTGCGGGAGCCCCGGAAGCGGAGCGACCACGCGAACAATTTTGCATTTTTTAGTGCAAAATTGTTGTGCCAATTCAATCACTTTGAATACATTTAAAGCTTAATCCACGTATTAACAGTAGGATGAATCATTTGATGTTAAAAAAAATATTGTTTCTGTCTTGACTAAAGTGGGGGGGGGGGGGGGGTCTCCAAAAAAGGGGAGGGGGATGTATCCCCAACCCCGGGATTTACATCCATGTGGAGTATTGTATTGTAAGGTAAGCAATAACATTTCTATATATTCTGTTGGGCCTTAGGGGATCTACAAAAAAAAGTTGGCAGGTATGTTTTCATAAATCGAGTTCGCAAGATAATTCTACGTAGGCCTATATCTTGCCATCTCGAAAATTCGATGGCACTTTAAAGCTTCCATACGTAAGTCACTTCAGTTGTAGTTGTATAGTTCATGTATTTTCTGGCTAGTGGTTTCAAGTATGCCAACTAAATGGTAATTTATGTGACAAAGACAAATACATCTTATTCATTGTATAATGAATAAGATATTGGTATAGAATTCCTCCGGTTATGGCCTACGCGAGTTACACTACTTTGAAACAAAACACTGAGGAGTCATTTATACACATTAAATCAAGGAGAATAATCTATCTTAAGTTTTCCATTATGCTTTATAGTAGGCCACGAATATTGAGTAACAGAAGTAGTTATATTTTCTTTTTTTCTAAAACGGTGATGAGGGCATGAGTGTTGCTCCTCACCTTGTTCCAATCATTTGACTTCATATTATGTTTCTGGTATGAGTGGTTGTCTCTACCATGTCTACGTCTGTGCACCAATTGAAAAGAACAGTATCGAAATGGCAGGACAGTTTTTGTCTCACCTGCATTGCAGAGTGAGACTATATAAGCGCCGCTTTTCCGACGGCGGCGTCAACATCAAATCTTAACCGAATGTTAAGTTTTTGAAATGACAGCATAACTTAGAAAGTATATAGATCTCGTTCATGAGACTTAGGCATAAGGGAAGTCAAGTATTACTGAACATGCTGCCTGAGTTTCAGGTCATATGAGCCAAGGTCAAATATCGTTAAGGTCCATGAACTTTGGCCATGTTGGAGGTAATTATTAAACTGCTGTCATAACTTTCAAAGTTTATGGATATAGTTTATGAATTGTGGACAAAAGGGTTATCAAGTATCACTGACAAGTCAATATGGATTTTTGGATTTTATTGTCTTAGGTCACATGATGAAGGTCAATGTCATTTTGGGTCAATGAAGGTAGTATTGTTTCAATATATGGATGGTGTTTTTGTGAATGATTATTTTATAGTAGGTTTCAAAGTCAGCTGCTGCCATATCATATATATTGAGTCGCGTAATGCAGGTGAGACTGCCAGAGGCGCTCCACTTGTTAATAAGATCTTCTTCCTATATACAATAGTGAGCAGTTGTGGTTTTTACCTCACAACACTTTTACCTGCTTAGAAGGCATTGGCCATTTTGTACAGCAACTATATAAGAGGTAAGACTAGCCAAACGTTTAGGGCATTTTCTTCACAAAGTTTTCCCTAGGGCTTTTTAAATTATTACCTGATAAATTTTGGATTACACTTATTTACAGTGTTAACAATGTATTCCTTTGTGGTATTTTAACCCTAACTGCACGGGGGGGGCATGCAATTCCTCATGAATACAGTTTTGTCTATTTAAGCTTATTGTTAGCAAGTAGACAAAACTTGTTAAGGGTCCAAAATGTGTAAATGAAGTCCGCGAAAAAAAAATGTTTAGGGGTGTTTCGGCACTCGACCAAAAAAGTGGTGGGGGTGTGCCGCGGGCAAGGCAAAAAACGAGGGCCTTGGAGCGGGCTTACTGTAAAAAGGGCTTACTGTGAAAACGGGGGTCCTGAAACAAAATGATCAATTTCCCAACTATAGGATTACAGAACTGACTAGCACATGTTTGATTGATCAGTTCTTAACAAACACCCCCCCCCAAAAAAAAAAAAATAATAATAATAAATGTAATTGAGAGTAAAGTACTCTCCGAAGGTTTGAGTGATCAAACCTAAAATACGTACCACCCAAAATAATTCAGTTTAGGTCTTGCAAGAATGTTAAAGAAGCTGATTTTATTAATGGCATTGTCTTGTGTAGGCATATGTCTTGATCTTTGTCTAAAGGACAAGTCCAACCCAATAAAAAGTTGATTTGAATAAAAAGAGAAAAATCCAACAAGCATAACACTGAAAATTTCATCAAAATCGGATGTTATATAAGAAAGTTATGACATTTTAAAGTTTCGCTTAATTTCACAAAACAATTATATGCACATCCTAGCTGTTATGCAAGTGAAGAGACTATGATGTCATCCACTCACTATTTCTTTTGTATTTCATTATATAGAATATGACTTATTCTAATTTTCTCTTCATTGTCAAATGATACAACGATTATTTCCTCCCTGAACATGTGGAATTAGCATTGTTTATTACTATATGGTTCAGTCAAGTTGGTCCTTATTATCAAATCTATAAAAAATAAAATATTTTATAATTCAAACAACAAGAAAACAAAAGAAATAGTGAGTGATGGACATCATCGACTGACTCACCTAGTTGTGCATATCACTGTTTTGTGAAAAATAAGCGAAACTTTAAAATGTCATGACTTTCTCATTTTACATCCGATTTTGATGAAATTTTCAGCACAATGTTAGACTGATTTTTCTCTATTTATTCAAGTCAGCATTTTCCTGGGGTGGACTTGACCTTTAAGCGGTACGGCATAACCTATGACGGCATTGTGTGGCGATCGATATGTTGTGTGATTTCTGTTTCGCTTAATATGTAGGCCTGTATTTTTTACATTGTAAATATATGTGTGTGATAATGAACCTTGTACCTTGTAGTTCCATTCCCTGAAGTCCTCCACCAAGAAGGGTCACTCAGGGCTAACGAGAGTGGGAGTATTATTACTCTGTTTTGCTTTGTTGCAGGTTTTGCATGTTTAGTTTTGCTTTAAGTATCTCAGTGCTTTTGGAGGATACCATATCGGCTGTGAGACTATTCCAGTGGGAGATTGCTTCGGGAAAGAAGGAATTAGCCAGTTGGGTAGATGTGATGAACTTTGAAGTGACGTCATACAGTTCATCATTTTTTTTTTTACTTTTTTAAAGTCAAGTTTGGTTTCTTTGTTAATAGATTAGTTCCGTTTTCAATTAAAAACATACAAATACAAAAAAGACTTATTTTGAAAATCCCCGAAACCGTAATTTCATTGAATTATGCCTTAAAATAGTGGTAGTGTTCGAAGCCCTGTGGCTTAAAACGCGATTATGGTTATTCCGTTTCCATTTTTATAGCTTCTGTATATGCCTACAACAGTATCACGTCAATAGACCAGTTCGTAGTTACATCATGGACAATTTTGGTCAAATGGTCTTTCATTGTTTTCATTATGATAAGCAAGATATAACAGATGCATGCCTTACATAGCAGAATGAAGAAATTGGATTATACCAGGTGACTTGAATAGCACACACCAATGAACACTCCATGAAGGTATTTGTTGCATTCTTACTTTGAATGCATAATTATAGCATGCTGTACAATGTACTTGGCAAACTGTGGAATACCAGTCGTTCGTGGACGCATTTTTTATCTTTTGGATGTAAATGCAAGAGAATATATGAATAATAAAGACACCAAAGTTGGTGCTTATTTCATTAAATTTTAAACCACATTGTCACTTTAGTACCAATGATCTTCCTCTGATCATGCGCAGAACCTTCTGATCATGCGCAGAATTGAACTACGAACTGGCTTCTTTGCTGATGGTGAAATAAGGAGAGAAGAACAATCGCCCGTGGTCATGATGACTGGTGCCAGTGACCCCGGCTCAAAGAACAAAGTGGCCATTCCTCGACATCTTGGACTCTTGGATTGTATATGGCACTTAGTAAGTACAATCGACTTTACATCCTCTTCTAGGGACTCGATGAACAACAGGGAGCTTTCATTTGGACAATATCTAGCTAGAGGTTGTATGAAAATCAGGATTTTAAAACAGCCTTCTGTGAAAATGAAAAATATGTACTTTAATTACAATAGTACGGTGACAAGTAATGCTAATGGACACAATTTGAGCAACCTGCAAAAAAGAGAAGTTATTGAAAACCATGTTTACTTCTCACAATTTAACACTCCCTGAAATTTTGGGGCCAAAATTACTGACTCATATTTCGCCTTTTTTCTCCCTTTTTCTGCTTGTGCCTTTCTATTGTTAACAATCACTAAGTATTGTTTTACCACTCAGAACTGATTATTGGAATGCGAAAATTACTGACTCATATTTCCCTTTTTTCTCCCTTTTTTCTCCTTGTGCATTTCTATTATTATACAATCAAAAGTATTGTTTTACCACTCAGAACTGATTTTTGAAATGCGAATGTTCAAAAACTTGAATTTTCCAAGCCACTGACCATTTGAAGTTTTGTGACGATATTTACAAAAAGAAAATCATGATGGGGTGCAAATTCCGTCCAGTATTGTACTCTCCAAATTTTGTATTTTTACCTACAGTTAGACATTAATTCATTCATAATGTTCTTGCCAATATATGCTATAGGAAGACAAGACTTCCATTATGTCCCCTCCACTAAAACTGAAACAAAAAATATGGAGGTTTATCAAGAATTATCTAACATATATCTAAGAGAAGAAGGAAAAGTTGGATACATACCAAAACATGGTTTTATTCTGTCAAAAATTCGAGTGTGTGTAATTCCAAATGGCATCGGTTTATTTAGTCAGAAAAATAAATACCCAATACTCTTGGAGAGTAGACTAGTCGTAAAGAAGAAAATCAAACGTGCTGCAAGAAACAGAACGCACACAAAAGAAAAAAAAAGAAAAAGAAAGAAAGAAAGGGAAGAAAAAAAAGAAAAGAAGTAAAAAAAAAGAAAAGAAAAGAAAAAGAATAAAAAAAGAAAAAAGAAGAAAAACAAAGAAAAGAAAACAGAAGAAAAGAAAAGAAAATAACAAGAAAAAAGGGAAAAAAGAGAAAAAAAGAAAAAGAAAAGAAAAGGAAGGAAAAATGAAAAAAAGAAGAAAAGAGAAAAAAAAGGAATGGAAAAGGAAAAGAAAATTATGATAAGCTACTGAAAATGAACAAAAGCTGTGGCAAAAATATTCAATCCTGATTGGTTGCCAACTAAGGAAAGAAGAAGATAACCGTTATGAAACCAATAACTTTCAACAATTCCTTCTAGCTCAGTGAGTAAGGCGACAGACTGGAGATGCTTCGTTCTGCAGCGAGAGGTTCGAATCTAAGTTCCCACCGGAAGTAAGAAGAAAAAAAAGAAGAAAAAAGAGAAAGAAAGAAGGGGGTTTTGGAGAAATGTGCATTAAGGAAATTCAAGAGAACTTCTGTAGTCAAATGAGACAGTTTGGTTATTGTATAACAACCCAGTCGAGAATAATCAATCAGATAAATGTTTCTTCTGCCCATTTACAAGCTTCTATATTCCGTCTCCAGGGAGCGTTTCATCATAAACATTTCCATCCGACAAGTTGTCAGATCTGACAATTTACATTGATTCTTATCAGCTAAGAAGCACTAGTCTACAAATGTAGACCCACATCTGCAGTATGTGTACCACAGCGGATTCAACGAGTCTGCATATCAGACTAGGTGTAGTGTGGCTGCAGATGGCTCGCGTCGCTCGCCCTTTCAGGCTGGTTTGCTTCGCAAAATACGAGCCATTCAGAGTCTGTATAGCAGACTACAGAAGCACTGTTACTATCAAAGACCTTATACTATGTTATTTGTCAAATAAAACAGGGTCCCGTCTTACGAAGAGTTACGATTGATCTGATGTAACTGTACTATGGAAAGCCATGCAGCAACACCCACATCGACAAATACATGTTTGTTCAAAAAATGTTTTCTAGATATGATGTATATTCATAAATTCATTGTTTTCTTGATACTTTGGTGCGTTTGCATTTGTTTACAAAGGAAATTGTGCAAATTTTCTGTACAAAAAAATTATGACATTGATGGATTTCCATAGACTTACGATTGATTGGATCAATCTTAAGTCTTTGTAAGACGGGGCCGAGGACTTTTCAGATTAAACGTCCGACGGGTCCATTCATGACACGCTCCCCTGGTTTCACTAAATATAATCTACAGGAAAAACCAATTTGATTGATTTAGATAATGCTCAAAACTCTGTGACCAAGTTATTTTCCTCCAGCCCTTTCCACCCTTTTTCTGCTCAAAAGTTTGCCAATTTGATTTAATGGGTACTTATTTTTTGTTTGTAATACCTATGTAGAATGAAATTAAAAATGCCTTCAAACCAACTTGGGACTTCCATCAATATTTTGCTTCGTTCACAGATTGGAGCAATCATTGGCACAGGGATCTTCATCTCTCCGGCCGGCGTCCTTCGTGGTGCCGGAGGATCCGTAGGTCTGTCCTTCATCTTATGGATAGCATGCGCCATCATCAATACGTGTGGCGCCCTCACGCTAGCTGAACTGTCTGTCGTCGTGAAGAAGTCTGGAGGCGACTTCAGCTTCATCCTCCAGGCATGGGGACCCCTGATGGCTTTCATCCGGCTCTGGGTAATTCAGTTCATCATTGCCCCAAGTGGTGGAGCCATCGGGGTAATGACCATCTCACGTTACTTGTTGACCCCCTTTTTTCAGTGCGTGGAAGTACCTTTCATGTTGTTCCGCATCGTAAGCGTCATCTGTCTTTGTGAGTACATAGTGTTTACATTTAAACCAATAATAACAATTCGTTCTTGTTTTTTCTTGATGTCACATTAGACGCATTAATGTTCAACTTTCCCTCTTCCCCCTCTTTCATGTCTAATCCTCTCTAATCTGTTTCCTCCGGCCACCCTGCATTTTTTTTTATTCAACTATATATTATAATTCTTATTTGTAAATAAATCAAATGTCATTTGCTTTATGTTACCTTCATTGGCCCACCAAAGACAATTTTCTGACGCTTTTCAACATTAAATGCCTCGTGGCCTGCAATCGAATATTTTTATGAACTTTAAAACGTATAATTGCAATACTGATGTGTTTTTTTTTAATAATTTCATTTCTTATAGATTCGAGCAACGGTTGATTTTTATTCATTTCTGTTTTCTTCTATGTCGTTTGCAGTGTTTGTTGTTGCAGTGAACTGTATCAGCGTTCGTTTGGCGTCCAAGGTGGCTGGTATTCTAAGTGTCACTAAGGTGGTTGGTCTGATCCTCATAAGTGTAACCGGGATACATTACCTCACACAGGGTACGTCCATTTTGCATTCGTGCATGATGTAGAATTAAAGGTGATTTTCACAAAACATGTTATTCCCGTGGGAAGATGAAAGCTGTAATGAGAGGCAAGTCCGTCCCAACGAATAGTTGTTTTAAGCATGAAAAAGGTAAAAATGCGTAATGTTGAAATCCTCATCGAAATATTAAAGGTCAAGTCCACCTCAGAAAAATGTTGATTTAAATCAATAGAGAAAAATCAGACAAGCACAATGCTGAAAATTTCATCAAAATCGGATGTAAAATAAGAAAGTTATGACATTTCAAAGTTTCGCTTATTTTCAACAAAAAAGTTATATGAACGAGTCAGTTACATCCAAATGAGAGAGTTGATGACGTCACTCACTCACTGTTTCTTTTGTTTTTTATTGTTTGAATTATACAATATTTCAATTTTTACGAATTTCATGATTAGGACCTCATTGCCTGAAGCCCAAAATGTTAAAACAATGGAATTCCATGTGTTCAGGGAGGAATGAAACTTCATTTCACATGACAATGACGAGAAAATAAAAATATTTCATATAATAAAATACAAAAGAAATAATGAGTGAGTGATGTCATCAACTCTCTCATTTGGATGTAACTGGCTCGTTCATATAACTATTTTGTTGAAAATAAGAGAAACTTTAAAATGCCATAACTTTCTTATTTTACATCCGATTTTGATGAAATTTTCAGTGTTATGCTTGTTGAATTTTTCTCTTTTTATTCAAATCAAGTTTTTGTTGGGGTGGACTTGTCCTTTAAGACAGGAGCAAATGTCGCTAGAGCATTATGCTGTGTCAGTATTGATGATTGCATGGCGGCACAATAAACTAACACTGTGTTGTAATGATTGCATGGCGGCACAATAAACTAACACTGTGTTGTAATGATTGCATGGCGGCACAATAAACTAACACTGTGTTGTAATGATTGCATGGCGGCACAATAAACTAACACTGTGTTGTAATGATTGCATGGCGGCACAATAAACTAACACTGTGTTGTAATGATTGCATGGCGGCACAATAAACTAACACTGTGTTGTAATGATTGCATGGCGGCACAATAAACTAACACTGTGTTGTAATGATTGCATGGCGGCACAATAAACTAACACTGTGTTGTAATGATTGCATGGCGGCACAATAAACTAACACTGTGTTGTAATGATTGCATGGCGGCACAATAAACTAACACTGTGGTGTAAATGTAAATGAATTAGCCGACAATATTGGTCTATCACTATTTCTTCTGTGTTCTTGTGTATGAATAACTAATACACACAAATCTTTCATGAAATAAGTATACATTCTTTCAAAGAAGTCAGTTCGTACGTTTGTCCGGTGGGGGGGGGGGGGTAGGAGCAAGTGTCCCATTTAATACCATGTTCACTTCTGGATCCCTCATTGGTAAGAATTTCTTTGATTTTTTTTAATCTACATTCGAAAATGTGTGTTTTGGGGGGGATGGGGGGGGGGAGGAGTATGTGGCTTGCAGCATTATGATTCCTTGAGTGAGATGCACTTTATCTTTCTTCAGGAAACACTGAACATTTTCAACATGCATTCAATATTGGATCCTATGACGTCACACTCCTTCCAACGGGTCTTCTATCAGGAATATGGGCGTACAGTGGATGGTTTGTATATTCATCTTTGAAGTGAAAAAAAAAGACAGGTCACGCAGACAGAAAAAAAATGAAAGAAAATAGGTCGATTACGTAAAATTATGTTCTGAAATAGGTTATGGAATGCTTGAAAAATTATCTTGCTCTCAATGGAACTATATGCCTACTGGGTCTATCCCTTTCTGTGTTTTTTTTTTAGTCTTAAAACAAACTTGCAAGGTTCGAATAATGGGTCAAGAAATACATCTATTGAAAAATAATGTTTTACTTTTCTCAGAGTGTGCAATGATAGATTCTGGCTCTAGATCCGATTTCTGTAATAAATCAACTATCATCATTTCAAAGTAAACAAATGGAGTAAGTAATAAATCAACTATCATCATTTCAAAGTATATAACTGGAGTATGTTTCATTTCCCTCTTTACAGGAGTGTCGTCACTGGAATTACAGAAGAAGTGAAAATCCCACAAAGGTAAGCCTATGCAATCGGTCGCAAGCAAACGAATATAAGAAACAAACTTGATGCATAATTATGTTGAAGACACTTGATGTGGTACTTTCCTTTTACACACAGGAATATTCCACTGAGCATCGTCATCTCGATGTCCTTGATCACGGCGGTATACCTCATGACCAACGTCGCCTACCTGACCATCCTCTCACCCAGTCAGATAATGGACTCAGAAGCAGTGGCAGCGGTAAGAATTAGAAGTAGTAGTTGCAGTTGCAGTAGTAGTAGTAGTAGTAGTAGTAGTAGTAGTAGTAGTAGTAGTAGTAGTAGTAGTAGTAGCAGTAGTAGTAGTAGTAGTAGTAGTAGTAGTAGTAGTAGTAGTAGTAGTAGTAGTAGTAGTAGTAGTAGTAGGAGTAGCAGTAGTAGTAGTAGTAGTAGTAGTAGTAGTAGTAGTAGTAGTAGTAGTAGTAGTAGTAGTAGTAGTAGTAGTAGTAGTAGTAGTAGTAGTAGTAGTAGTAGTAGTAGCAGTAGTAGTAGTAGTAGTAGTAGTAGTAGTAGTAGTAGTAGTAGTAGTAGTAGTAGCGGTAGCAGGAGTAGTAGTAGTAGTAGTAGTAGTAGTAGTAGTAGTAGTAGTAGTTGTAGTAGTAGCAGTAGTAGTAGTAGTAGTAGCGGTAGCAGTAGTAGTAGTAGTAGTAGTAGTAGTAGTAGTAGTAGTAGTAGTAGTAGTAGTAGTAGTAGTAGTAGTAGTAGTAGCAGTAGCAGGAGTAGTAGTAGTAGTAGTAGTAGTAGTAGTAGTAGTAGTAGTAGTAGTAGTAGTAGTAGCAGTAGTAGTAGTAGTAGTAGTAGTAGTAGTAGTAGTAGTAGTAGCAGTAGCAGGAGTAGTAGTAGTAGTAGTAGTAGTTGTAGTAGTAGCAGTAGTAGTAGTAGTAGTAGCGGTAGCAGGAGTAGTAGTAGTAGTAGTAGTAGTAGTAGTAGTAGTAGTAGTAGTAGTAGTAGTAGTAGTAGTAGTAGTAGTAGTAGTAGTAGTAGTAGTAGTAGTAGTAGTAGTAGTAGTAGTAGTAGTAGTAGTAGCGGTAGCAGGAGTAGTAGTAGTAGTAGTAGTAGTAGTAGTAGTAGTAGTAGTTGTAGTAGTAGCAGTAGTAGTAGTAGTAGTAGCAGTAGCAGTAGTAGTAGTAGTAGTAGTAGTAGTAGTAGTAGTAGTAGCAGTAGCGGTAGTATAGTAGTAGTAGTAGTAGTAGTAGTAGTAGTAGTAGTAGTAGTAGCAGTAGTAGTAGTAGTAGTAGTAGTAGTAGTAGTAGTAGTAGTAGTAGTAGTAGTAGTAGTAGTAGTAGTAGTAGTAGTAGTAGTAGTAGTAGTAGTAGTAGTAGTAGTAGTAGGAGTAGCAGTAGTAGTAGTAGTAGTAGTAGTAGTAGTAGTAGTAGTAGTAGTAGTAGTAGTAGTAGTAGTAGTAGTAGTAGTAGTAGTAGTAGTAGTAGTAGTAGTAGTAGTAGTAGCAGTAGTAGTAGTAGTAGTAGTAGTAGTAGTAGTAGTAGTAGTAGTAGTAGTAGTAGCGGTAGCAGGAGTAGTAGTAGTAGTAGTAGTAGTAGTAGTAGTAGTAGTAGTAGTTGTAGTAGTAGCAGTAGTAGTAGTAGTAGTAGTAGTAGCAGGAGTAGTAGTAGTAGTAGTAGTAGTAGTAGTAGTAGTAGTAGTAGTAGTAGTAGTAGTAGTAGTAGTAGTAGTAGTAGCGGTAGCAGGAGTAGTAGTAGTAGTAGTAGTAGTAGTAGTAGTAGTAGTAGTAGTAGTAGTAGTAGCAGTAGTAGTAGTAGTAGTAGTAGTAGTAGTAGTAGTAGTAGTAGTAGTAGTAGTAGTAGTAGTAGTAGTAGTAGTAGTAGTAGTAGTAGTAGTAGTAGTAGTAGTAGTAGTAGTAGTAGTAGTAGTAGTAGTAGTAGTAGTAGTAGTAGTAGTAGTAGTAGCGGTAGCAGGAGTAGTAGTAGTAGTAGTAGTAGTAGTAGTAGTAGTAGTAGTTGTAGTAGTAGCAGTAGTAGTAGTAGTAGTAGCAGTAGCAGGAGTAGTAGTAGTAGTAGTAGTAGTAGTAGTAGTAGTAGTAGTAGTGGTAGTAGTAGTAGTAGTAGTAGTAGTAGTAGTAGTAGTAGTAGTAGTAGTAGTAGTAGTAGTAGTAGTAGTAGTAGTAGTAGTAGTAGTAGTAGTAGTAGTAGTAGTAGCAGTAGTGGTAGCAGTAGTAATATAAGTGGTAATGGTGTTGGTTTTGGTAGTTGTTATAGCATTAATAAAACGTTGTAAACTAAAAATTTCTTCTTTTTTTTACAATAATGTCATCTTGAAGATGCAGTATGAGAACCTTTTACAAGGCCCAATTTACCTCAATATCTCTATAGGACTACAGCGTTTTAGCTCTTGGAATGAAGTGGTCGTGGATTATCTGGTTATTTGTCGCCCTCTCCGCTCTGGGAGGTCAAAACAGTGGTCTTTTTACATCGGCAAGGTAATATTCATTTGCTCTCATTAGTAGAAGTAAATCATTGATAGATAATATGCATGTACAGAATAACATCATCTCTTTTAACGGTCAGTGTTTTGATTTAATGGAAACTCGATTCGAAAGAGGTCAAAGATGATTATGAAACGAATGTTGATATTGGAATCGAATTTCTATCACAGTTGGCTCATCTTCACATTTAAGTTATCACGGCAAAATTAGGATTCCTCAATTTCAACATGTTCAAAAGGATAACAGATTGACAGATTCAAAAGAAGCATTCTGACAAAGTCCTAGAGCGTACACAAATTATCACTCCTGTTGCAGGGTAAGATTTGCTGCTGCGAGAGAGGGCCACTTTCCAGAAATCTTCTCCATGGTTTCCATCACCCGCTTGACTCCTCTCCCCGCCATCTTGTTTGCCGTCGTTAGTCTCGTCTACCTCATCGAGAACGACATCATCGTGTTGGTGGAATATTTGGGATTCGCCGATGTCGTATTCGAAACCATCACCGTGGCCATAGTCCCTTATTACCGTTGGAAGTACCCAAATCTTGACCGACCGTACAAGGTAATTGCCATTAAAAAAATAAAACAAATCATGCATGTAGTACAGTGTATGATTATCGTAGGGCGCCCCTAAGGTAATCGTACCCAGGCGCGAATCCGGGGGGGGGGGCACAGGGGGCACGTGGCCTCCCTTTTGAGAAGCAACTTAATCTATTTTTGTTTGCTTGTCCAATTTTTACGGGGATGAAATATCCTTAATTTCCTCCGAAAAATTTTGCCCCCCCCCCTTTTGGAAAATCCTGGATCCGCCCCTGATCGTACCCTGCTAGTCATACAATTTCCGAGTGACATATGATAATGGTACGATTTTTATAGGAATTCATGATCATCGTAAAGTTTACGATTTTGCTTTTTTTTCGAGGATTCACTTTTCCCCAAAAAATCGTAAGATAGTATCCCTAAACACATCGCAAGGACATCGTACGATCAACTTCGCAGGTAAACCTACATTTAGCGCAGAGTCATCGTAAGATATCTGTACGGTCTACTTACGGCACTTTTACTCGGCTTTGTCTTTGATCCTATACGATGTCAAAATCTATAATAACATTTTGTATCAAAAAGGTTTAATTAGCCCTTCAGAAATTTTGTCCCGTACGCGCCATTTTCAGTCCCTCATCATTTCCGGGTCATACTGTTTGTTTGATGAAAGCTGTCATCCCTGATGGGTTGTCAATTATTGACATTTTCACTTAATACCTTGATTTTGATTGGCTTAGGAGAACCACAGACTGGCTCGAGCATACAACGGAGACCACCTACACGACCTAAGCTAATTATTGACAAAAAAAGCGAATTTCGGACAAATATCAGTTAGCATGAACATGATGAAGGTCGTAGTATTGTAAAAAAAATGTAAAAGTCATAAAAACAATCCTTAAAAAATTGCAGCATAGCGACCTTCTCAGTCAATTTCGTTAATATTTTTTTTTCCACATCAATAGGTTCCTCTTATTGTGGCGTTGCTGTATCTTGCTACGTTAATTTTCATTGCAACCATGTCTCTGTACGCTGATCCTGTTAAGAAAGGCACTGGTCTACTTCTTGGGTTGATTGGAATTCCAATTTATTATGCCCTAGTTCATCCGAAATACAAGATCAAGTGCATCAGACCTGTTTCGGGTAAGGTTTGATTTTATTTTTTAATTAATTATATTCTTGCTATTATGATAAATATTGCAAGGGTATCAACGGATGAAGGCAGACTGCAACAACACTTGTATTCTTGTTAAATTGTGTTGTTGTTTTTTTCCTTTCTTTATAGTTTCACTTACCGTTTTTAATTTAGTCCACATAGGCCGTTTTTCCCCATATGATATTAGAACTCAAACGTTCAACGTTAACTTTCACTTTGAATATGGTGTAATACATTGCTTCTATACCTGTCTGTCGATCGATTGAGATTTTCTTTCTTGAAAAGGCCGGCAAAGCGATCTCCAACGCCACTTGCCACTTAAACTTCTGTCTATTTGCGATTTCGTCCTCTCAAATCCATATAGTCGCTTCTTATCATGGGCAGATCCTGAGTGGTGACCACAAGGATTCGCCCCCCCCCCCCACGGCGGCGAGAAAAAGGGGGGGGGGTAGGAAAAAAAAGTAGGAGAAAAAAGCAAAACAGAACAAAGATGAAAGAATGAAAACAAATGAATATAAAAAGAGATTGAAGTAATCAGAAATAGGATTATTTCATATATCACTAAATAAAACTGATAATTTCGCTGGCGCTTTTCACCCACATTTCAGATCGGAATATCAAAAAGTTCCGCTGACACTCATGAGTCCGTGCAAACAGTACTTAGATTTCCCGTTTACATCGAGCTCTCATTATGTGTACGGTGAAATATATATCCTCTCTATCAGTGTCATTCCATATAAACCCCTCAAAAAAAGTCCTGCAACTCAAGTTTGAGTGCTAATAAATTTCTTAGTGTGTCATCATCATATGTAAAAGTGGTATCATTGGAAAGTTATGATTATTCTTCTTTACTATCATGTGTCATTTGTAATGCTAGTTATCATGATATACACAGACATGATAAGTATGCAGCAATGTAAAAAAATGAAATATTGCAAAATTCGTTGCCATGTCACGTTTGAGTTCTGCAACTCAAACTGCAAGTTTGAGTGCTAATAAATTTCTTAATGTGCCATCATCATATGTAAAAGTGATATCTTTAGAAAGCATGATTATTCTTCTTTACAATAATGTGTCATTTGTAATGCTAGTGTTATCATGAAATACACAGACATGATAATATACGCAGCAATGTTAGAAATGAAATGTTGCAAAATGCGTCGTTTCCAGTAGCGAATTCCCAATTGTTTCGAGGATGGACCGAGTGCATTCACTGTCACCTGCATGGTGGAAATTCTATAGAAATGGAGACTCTTGTTAGAAATCAATGCATTTTGCAACATTTCACTTCTGACTTTTCTCAATGTTCAGAGTGATTGCATATTCCATGATTACATAATCACAGTAAATGGCATGTCATTGTAAAGAAGAATAATTCAGCTTTTCAATGATACCAGTTTCATCTTTTATACTTCATTAACCAAAAAGATATCATCCCCCTAAACTAAGTTGCAAAACTTTTTTTGAGGGGTTTTTAGTTTAAACTCTCTTTTCGCGCTCGCATTTTCTGTAGAGCTATACATGTATGTAGATGCGTTTATGATTAGACGTATTTTTAATGTTAAATTTCCAGGCCTAATTACATGCAATATCCAGAAATTAGCTCGCGCTACTCGCTTGCCTCATTTAGTTAGGCCTTTTTCTTGCTTGCAATAATAACCCTAAAATGTTCTTTAACTTTATTAGTACCCCTCCCAAAGCCCCTACAAAGCTTTAAGGCCTTTGGGTGACCGGTCAGGGAATTACCCCTACCCCCACACCTATCGCAAGAGCTAGATCCGCGCCTGCATATGACATTACTTGCCTTCGTCCACGTCTCGGGGAAATAAAGTCCTAACTAGTATGGCAAATGGGTTTTGTCCATCAAAGCAATGCAGACGAAGATATTGATAAATGATACACATCGGTGAGGTTATTGATTCCAACACGTGGTATTTTGGGGAACCGTCTAAAAATGGCTGAGGGGCTAACCATTGACGTTTTGGCCGTTTCCAAGGCGCTTTATGCTGGACATGCAGGGGTAAGGGACCTTTGGATCCGAAACGCCCGAACACAATAATGATTGCTTGTTTTGTTTTTTGTTTTATAGAATGATGATATGGACCCTTCTAAATTTTGATAATTCAGCATCATCTCAAAATCCAGAGTATCATTCACATCTAACTTAGATGTGCTTCATGAAAAACAATAACATTGTCATCATACTATCAAAATAGTTTAAGGGACCCAAGAAATACAAGCCTTGCTTTTGATTTAGTTTCCACCACTTTTTTTGGCAGAAACTCTTTTTCCGACTTATTGTACTTAGTCATTGAATGCGTTGTTATTTTTCTCGACATGTTCACCTTTTCAACTCTATATGTGATTCAATTATTATTTGTTTGTCATGTGTGTTTTATTCTTAACTTTCAAAGAATAAAAAGTTCGAAAAAAATCAAATCAGAATCAAATATAAACATAATGGCACATTGTGACTTGAAAGTGCAAACGAATAGTCAAAATACTTTACTAACTACCAGTCATTATTAGCTAAAGTATGTTTGCAAAGTAAATAATTATCATGGTACGCCCTTTTCTATCCAGCGGATTTGGACTTTTTCTGAAAAATTCTCAAACATCCTCAAGATCTTCACCACCATCGCCGTCATCATCGTCATCATCATCATCTTTTTAATCATTATCATCATCACCACCACCATCATCATCATCTCTATCATCAACATCATCATCGTCATCATCATCATGACCAACACCACCATGGCACCATCACCCTTTGGCGTCTTTGCACGACCAAGAAAAAAAAAGAGAAAGGGGAAAAATAAAGGGCGAAAAAATATCATTCGAAGAATATTACGTCAAATCTATCACAAACTTAGATCTTCGTTATAAAAAAGCAATAATTTTCGCTAGCACGCGATTATTTACAAAATGTCAACGTATACGACATTCTGTGCCCCTCAACCACCACTACAACAATCGTTACCTTCATTTTTATCGTTGTCTTATATCATCATAAAATTCGAGCTTAATATCATAACATTTGTTGTGACATGCATGATATTTCTCCTATAATTAAATCCGCGTATACTGTCTTCTTTTTTTAAATCTGACTTGTTTTCAGCAAAGATAACGAGATTTCTCCAAAAAGTTCTCTATTGCGTGCGACAGGAGAAGAAGACTTTCTGATGTCCTGATCCACCATCCCCGATCAGACAAACTTGATGGATGACATGTTCTTTTGACGAGGTGATGCTGACTTTCTTTCTGAAATATCAATAGGAAGGTTTTCTTACTCCGTGACGCACGACGGATTCAAGAACAGAGTAAATGTGTTGAAAACATTTATATCTAAATAAATATAGTAAAATTCACTGATCAAAATGCTGAACATTTCATCAAAATCGGATAACAAATAATGAAGTTATTGAATTTAAAAGTTTATCACTATTTTGTGAAAAGTTATTTGCGCATCGTCATGAATATTCATTAGGTGGGCTGATGATGTCACATCCCCACTTTCCTTTTTCTTATGTTATTACATGAAATAATAATGTTTTATTTTTTCATGCATGAGTAAATGATGTGTCTCCATTATGATGAATAAGTTGCGGCAATAGATAACTAATGCACTTAATCAGTTTTCAATCCATTTTTTTTTGTTTTTGGCAGAAATTTTTTGAATAAACCTAATTTCAAATAATAAAATACAAAAGAACAAGTGCGGATATGACATCAGCCAACCTAATAAATATTCATATAGACATGCCTAGAACTGTTTCACCGAAATAATCATAATGCAAATCTTTACAATTCAATAACTTCGTTATAGGTTATCCGATTTTGATCAAAATATTGAGATATAAATATCTCCAGCTTGGGCCATCCCTTTAAAGTGGGTCTCATCAGTCTTCCCTGTCTGCAGGTCTATACGCCATGTCTCTGAGACTTCCCAGAGACATCTCAGCAAGTAGCCAGTTCTGGAGTCGCAAAGTAGTTACAAGCCCATACCAATAGAGACCATGTCACGCCTATTAAGTCTATATCTCTATGGTCACGCCTAACTTGGGGAGCGTTTCATTAATGTATTCATCCGACAAGTTGTCAGATCTGACATCTTTCCATGATTTTAATTGGCTGAGAGGCACTGTTCCTATGGTAACTGTCGGATGAAATGGGACTTGTCGGATAAAACGTCCGAGAAGTCTTTTCATGAAACGCCCCCCTGGTCAATTGTTGCCACCCTCTCAGCCAGCCTCCATCTCCCTCGCTCCACTCCATGTACACCTTGTTGATTTATATCGCATTTGAAATGTTTTTAACGTATTGTGACAAAATAGAGAACTCCTTGAAATGATGTCATACAGGTGGCATTTAACCTATTTAATGTTTAATGATTATTGTAAACAGTTACGGCTGGCAAAAAAAAGGGGGGAAAGAGAAAAAGATGGAGAAAGGAAGAAATACGTAGTGAGAAAGAAATTATTGTACATTATAATTTGTTATATCATAATCATATTTCATTACATTATATTATATGTATTATGTTATATTATATTTTTTTTCATAACATTGTGAAACATTGGTGAGAGATGTCTGCTCTTCATAAACTCTTAAAATCAGTCCTTAAAATGTCCCCTTTTCTGATCTGAATATGAAAATAAATTTAGCTCGCGCTTCGCGCTCACATCATTTGGTTTGTGAAATACGTATGGTCGTAGTGAATTCCTACAAACAAGCCTTAGAATGCCCCTCCTCAGGTTTGAATTTCATAAATTTTCACCTCGCGCTTCGCGCTCGCAATATTTGATTAGTGAGATGCGTATAATCATGATTACAATTACTACAAAGAGTGCTTCATGTGTTTAGATGTAATTCTATCAAAATCTGCAAGCGATTGGCACTCGCATTAGATGCTTATAGTGAGATATTGGATTCTTATTCCCTTTTAGTATCAATAACTATATACAAAAATTTCAGCTCATGCTTCGCGCTCACATTGTTTATTTAGCGAGACAGGTACTTATCATGATTACAAAAATTTGCTTGTAATGTCCCTTTTACGACTGAATATCACAATTTTTCAGCTCGCGCTTCGCGCTCGCATTATGTGATCAGTGAGATGCATATGTCTAAAATGTCTCTATTAGGTCAGTATACCTGGCGCACGCTTCGCTCGCCTACTATAAGTGACGCAACATTTTTGCTGCCCCCCCCCCCAAGCCGCGACCCACGGTACGCAACTGATTCTAAAGCGTGTTTGACGTCTTAAGACTTGGTACAACTTCAATAATTTAAAAAAGGAATATACTCTTCATGTTCATATTTCATAAAATGAAGTTTTTTTAATCATTTTTCAATTAATGTTCATTTCATTCCATGCTTCAGAAGTGGTCTCTATCAAAAATAGAAGAGAAAACATTAGTAATTTTTTTCCATGTTATTATAATAATTAGAGATCTTGTCTTTAGATATGTTTTTCATGATATAATTTCATTTTCATCTGAAACCATCTGAAAATGCACAATTTTCATATTCTAACTTAACACGGCTTAAATATCATCTAAATAGTATGTGAAATATAAGAAAATGTTGACAGTTATGTTGACTTTTATAAAGAATAATTGTGAAAGACTTATCAACCTCTGCCTTGATTTATTTTTGTACAATATATAGATCTGTATTTTTATGAAATTTTATATCTAAATATGAAATTATGTGGATCTTAGACTCGGGCTATATAGAATTATTTTATATCACGTCGGCTTTCCACAAGAAGAGACTTGGGGTAATTTTGATGATATTGTTTCCCATTTCAAATATTGAATGGGTATATGATATTGGCTATACAATAATGCATAACTTATTTCAAAATAACAATACTCAACTAATAATAATGAAAACGGCATAAAAAAGGTTGTAAAAATACCCCCCCCCCCTAAATTTGGAAAGCTGGCGATAACACACTATATAAGCATTGTTATATTTGGAAAACAAAAAGAAAATCCATAATTCATTGTTCGAAATTAAATCTTAAAATAGAATTACTCCAAAAATAATGTCTTGCCCAAGATTGTGGGCCCGGCAGCCACTGTATAGTGCCAGATATCTTTATCCATTTTGAACAGGATATATAGTAGCGAACTCCCATCTTTTAACGTCGTGGGGGTCTGACGCGGCCGGGGCTTAAACTCACGACCTCACGGTTGTGAGGCGGACGCTCTACCAACTGAGCCAACACACCGGTTTCTGTATTTTTGTATTATTTACCATTTTTAAATTTTGTTTAATCATTTTATATATATATATATATTTAAGGTTTTACACTTTAAAAGACTTTTGTAATAAAGACCCTTTGTAATAAAACGATTTGAACTTTGAAGCTAAACTAAAAAGCGTACGAACATCATCTTATTATTTTGTATCTATGTATTTTGGGGTACAATATGATATAGGCTTGTCTTTCTGATGATGTACTCACAATAATCAAATAATGATTTGTGAATTTTTATATCGAGCTAAGAAAGATTGAGTTCATTTCACCGACTTTGTATTCATAAAACGAATTACAGGTTTAAAAAAATTAGATGATGTATACGATTCTCATAACCTACTTGCGAACATACCCCCCCCCCCAATAATTGAAGGCATTTTGACAGTGAGGACAGGTTGTGTGTGGTTACGTAGGCTGAATACATATGTTTTTTGTGGTTGTGTGGTCTATGGCTTCACACTTTATGTATGAAAGTCAGGGGTTCAATTCAATTCTGTCCTTGAGCATGCATTAAAGGCCTATACATTGAACTGATTATATTTAAGAAATATAAAGTGGTTTTGAGTGAGCATTCAAATCAGATAAGGAACATATTCTAGCAATCTTCTTTTGTAATTTCAACAATCCAGGGAGCCTGGTCGGATATGTTGGCCCAGAAAATGTTACAGTAAATTGAAATAAATAAAGTGAAAAAAAAAATCATCGAGTTGTATAATAAAAAATATATTGTGGCAAGAAAATGGCGCAGTTTGCTGATGACACCGATAGTTCTTGATATTCTATTTGATATGACACCTACACATACACATGATGTCATCTTCGTTCAACCTATACATGAAGGTAATTCCATTTTCGTTTAACCTAAACGAAGACAATTTCATCTTTAAAAGCAAATGAAACTGGGGCCCATTGCATAAAACTTACCATTATGCTAACGTTGCTATCCTATGATAACTTGCATGGAATTCTTGATTTTGATTGGCTGTTGATCATCGTTACCATGGTAGTTACCATGAAATTTGTTGCTTTCTACTCTTATTTCTTCATACTCATCATTTATGTATTTGTGTATCCCAAGTTTGTTTACTTTTCGTTTGCCCTTTTATTTATCACTCTCTTGTATTGATATTTGTACGGGACTCTCACTGCATATTCCTTGGAGCCTTTGACCAACAAGCTCTGCTTTTACCTTTGGCTCCCCATATCTTCACCTCACGTTTTCTTTCTCTGTCATTATATTACAACCATTTACAAGAATGCATTATAGTATTTTTTATTATTATATTAAGTACACTTTTGATATTTCATGATATTTATTTATGCTTACCCATGATAACTTAATGTATTGTATGATATTATTGTTTGTCTTGTATAATATTATTGTTTGTACTGAGTTTTTGACATTGTTGAAAATGTGGTGTGTTTGATATGAATAAAACCTTGAACCTTTTTGCGACGGGGCCCTTGACTTCAATGTGTTACGATGTGCTACATTCAACGACATTCGAACTTCAAGCTTAGAATATATAAATTTTACTCCATTTATTTACATGTAATTTTCAGCCCGGGTACTCCTTTAATACTCAAGTACGCGATATTACAGATCGAGCATACTGATCTTAAACAAATAGGAGTAATGCCGAAAATTTGTTAAACAAATTATAATTTCCTCCTATAAAAAAGCCTCTTAATTTACTATCTATTGTCCACGGCGGACGGCATTTGAATAGTAATGAGTCAGAAAGAAGAGGATCGAGGGTATTTGAATTCCAGTTCATCGTGGCTTAGCCGTGAACCAGAATAGCCTGGTGGTTGAGTCGCTGCCCGGAAAGCAGTAGATGGCAGGTTCGAATCCCACTGGTTCCAATTTTTTCTGACTTATGATTTATGATTTTCATACAGATCGAGCATACTGATCTTATGATTTTCATTACAGATCGAGCATACTGATCTTAAACAAATAGGAGTAATGCCGAAAATTTGTTAAACAAATTATAATATCCTCCTATAAAAAAAAAAAAAAAGCCTCTTAATTTACAACACGAAATATCCTAGCAAGAATGTAAATTTAGTATGATCCGATATAACGTGCATATACTGGTTAAATGAACACAAACAAAATAATCAATAATATTCTTGCTTTGCACTATACCGTTAAAGTAGAGCCATTTAGTCCTGCGTCTCTCTCTATGCATTTATTTCATGTTTTTAAGGACAGTTCTTAAAATTATTAAGACCAGAAACCTAGGTCCATGATTATACACATGGAAAATAGTTATCATTTATATACATTCCTCTTTACAGATCATCCATGCTATATACCTCAGAAGAACTTTGTGTAAGAAAAGAATTTTATTATAATAATGATTAATAAAAAAGCTTCTAAATAATCGGCGAAATTCCAAGATGTTCATTAAAACCTTGTAATACTTTCCAAACTTTTTTTATTTTGATGTTATTCTCAAGAAAATTGTAAGCTCGGTTTTATGCGAAAATTACATTTGATCATATCCACGATGATGATTATTTGCACACAAAAAATGAATATCCATCCCGTCATCTACCTTATTTTGTATTGAGCGCTGACATTGTTTTCCGTAAGAAAAGGGTAAGAAGCTGCAGAGAATACTTTATACTGCCAAAAGGGCCCAAACTAGATTCTTGCCCCCCCCCCACTTTTCCCTGCTATCTACCTTTTCCCATTTTATCTGACTAGGGATGACCGAAACAGTGCGTCCCAGAAAAAGGAACCGGGATTCTCATGTCTTTGTTATCTTCAAAGACAAATACATTATGATATTTCTTTTACATAGTCATATAATTCAATTATTCCTCTTTGTTTCAATACCTAACATGAGATGAACACTTCACGCATTTAATGAGCAAGACGAGTTTGAAATTTAATGTCAAAACTAGGTTGCGCAGAAAAAAAAAACGGGACAAGATCTGAAGATTGGCTCGTGATAAGACGGCCGTGCTTATTTGACGATTGGACCATTAGCATTTCTTTGTATTCTTTCTTAAGCTTCTCTCAATGATCTCAGAAATGAGAGTGGATTCAGATTCACACGTGAGTTTCTGTGCAAATCGTTTCTGATATGCCTCAATATTTATCATTTGTAATCTGCCACGCGTGAACGATTTGCTCAGCTGTTGGTTTCAATTGGAGTCTTTTTGAGACGAGATTCTACTCTTGCCATGAGTATATTAAAAATCATATTTAATAGGTTTGAAATCTATTTCTGAAAACGGGTTTCCCTTTTTGTGGGACGCACTATAATGGCTCAAAGTTGATTCTAATGAAATTTGGTATTACGCCAATTTCTTGAAACAATAATTGTAGTCAAAAGTGACACACTGTTTGTTTGCCCATTATCTTCTAAAGATATTTTTGTCCAGTCATATCAATTTCCGTATGAAACAAATAGATCCGGCCATGTGTTTTTTACTGATATGTAAATTGGGTGAATTATATGTAAATTGTGAATTATATGTAAATTATATATAATATTATTTATCTGAAAGCCAGATTGAAAAATTATTATCCCCCACTTTTTAAATTCATTATTTATTCGATCATCCCCTATACATGTCGTTTAAAATTTTTCAAGTATGGAAAAAGCGAAGAGAAAAAGAATCGGGGTAAATCTAACAAAGAAGAAAGAAAGGTGTAAAAGAGAGCACCCCTCCATCCTATATCATTGTATATTAACATGATTAAAGCCTTACGCCTCTACTCCCTGATCCAATTTGACTATTGCTCAATGGGGCAAATATTCAGCGATTATGGTTCTAACGATAATCAATATATAAGCCCATACGAAGCAATATGATATTTATAACTAAATCTAATTATACAAACATTGCACTTGGATTTGCATGATCATAATACCTAGAACTATACTCTATAAATTCTTTAGATTACTGTGAGGAACCAATCCAAATAAGAATGAAAATTTTGATGCATTAGATTTTATTTTCAGGCTATATAGATTGTTATTTAACACAATCTAATTATTGATTTTCAATATAACGCATATAGAGACGAAAACCAATAATCACGATTAGAGATGGAAAATCGGCAAGAATGCTAAAAAAATAAACTTAATTAATGATAAGGCAAAACAACTTTGTGAGGCAATCTAGATTCAGCCTTATTAGATGGTCCCTTCTGATATTCCAAGAATGAGTATGATAGTTTACTCTTGACTGTCAGTTTTCGTCTTTCATAGCTCCTTCAATTTCTTTTTCATCTCCGCTGGATACGAAATTAAGATTTTGGTTTGGAGATCCAGCTTTTTGATCGTCGACATTTGACGATTTTTCACCACTTCTTATCCTCCTGTCGTTGTATTGCAGCAACCTAAAAATAACAAAACAACAAATAAGAAATAAGACATTTTCAAAAATGGTACCAGAGCCTGGTTTTTATGCATTTCACCGGCTGTACATTGAACCCCTAAAATTTCCTTCAGTGGTACCTCAATTTATCAACAACAAAAACAGTAATTTTTTACATTCACTTTTAAACATTACCTGGAAACCTCAAGAAAAAACGCGTTGCAGAGCAATATCACTTAATAAAATATGATTTAGCTCAAGTTATGACTCAGTTAACCTTATAATTTTCCAGCATATGAAGATAGTACTGCTATCATTAATATTGCTATTATAATGATGTTTCATTTACATTTGATTTGATTTTATAACATACGTATAGAAAACATATTTATTCAGATTTGCACTTATGGTTAAGATAGGACTTAAGAATGATGGTGATTTCCATACTTGATTACCAGCAGTATGCAATACTTTTCTTATATAACTTTTTTTTTTAGCCGAGACTGATGATTTAATTTGACATTACCAGGGTCCGTCTGAAAATCTTAATGGTCCTACAGGCCAATCGTATTATTTTTTGGTGATGTAACCATGGGAGCTGTCATTAATAAGTTTTGTGGAAAAAGCATTTTGATTTTTTATCTTGGGCAAGGTGGAATTAAATCATATAGGAAGAAAAGAGCCACGGTGTCAACATGATCAATGGCTCTGAATAGAGTGATCCATCCGTATCTTTTTAAGTGTTTTTTATATTTATTTTTTTTTAATTTTACAATGTATTTCGTTGTGGTTTTAAGAGGTAACTAAAACCAAACCAAACACCTGCATATGCCGATGATATTTTTTAATTGTCACTATGTCCATTAACATATACTTACCCGTTCAGAAATATAGGAATCAGTAGAATAACTGCGGTCACGTATAAAGTGATTTGGGGATAGCCCGTCTTAATGGTGTAAGCGAAGAGTCCATTAATAACAAAAGGCGAACAGACACTCACGAGACTCGATAAAAGGGATAGCAGGGCAAAATACATTCCTAGAAAATATAAGAAGAGTGAATATCAAAACCTGGTCATGCATCTACAATTAATTTTGTATTCCGAATTGAAAACAAAAATGCTCAAACACCAAATCTGATCGTCCAAATCAGGTTCACTTGTCCCCCACAAAGCATGGAATTGCTACTCCATTTAATGATGTATTTTTCTTTTGAAATATTCTTCGAGTAGTACAGGAAAAAAGCCAAATGATTCAGATGAAAATAATGCTGTGATAAAATTCATTTAGCAAATATTTAAGAGCTCTAATCTTCGTATTTTGTAGTGACAAATCTTTGTTAATCCTACATTGGAAGATAAATTTGAGCCTTTCGATATGTTTGCTTGTTATGACATTTATTCTGGTTATACATGTATTCATCATTCTACCCATAAAATTATGACATGTTAAACAAATGTTGATATTTGAACATGTTTACGTTTTAGAATTAATTACCCCCTCTTGAAAAAAAATCTTTGAAAGTGAAAAAGAAAGGATCTGTTATGAGATATGGTTAGTTATACAGTGCGTATCAAAAAAAAGGTTTACACTTTGAAAAAGCCCTGGGAATTAAAAAATATACAACATGTGGGTAATTTTTTCACATATTATCTTGGGTTTGGGTCTCATCTATCCAATGAAAGTAAAAGTTTTGACAGAATGTTACACTTGAGTGAGCACTGTCCATTTTTGTAAAGCTCGCAGAAATCTGTTTGCGCAGAAATGCTTGTTTTCACGCTGTGCATGTAAAGGGGAAAGGGCGAAATCAAACTTGCCCTGCGAAACATTTCTCATCCATTTCCCTTGCACTTTTAGTCAATTGAAATAAAACGGTTCCATTCAAGCATTTTGTAACAATTTTGCCACCCAAATTGAAATTTCAACACCCAGTAACACAACTTTTACCCTTTTTATGCCAGCTGGATCTGAGGACATAACTGAATCTGAACAAAAGTTTATATCAGACATCTCCAGCATTTTTTTCACTAAGTTTGTATCATTTAAAGTGGGTTTACATTTCATTTTTCATTTAATACTTGTTTCTCCACACTTTTCCCAAGCTTGAAAATGATTAACAAAATGAAATTGAAGCCTAAGCCATTTTATGTAAATCACAGTTCAGTGTAAAGCAATTATCGTCATGATGGCCTCGGTGTGCGGGGAATGGGGTAAGGCGCAATGCACTCTTCGAAGTGTTTGGGGGCAAGGAAACAACTTTAAAAAGGTAAAAGATATCATCAAATCAATTTTACTAGCTAAATTCCACGTGTTCTTCATGATTAAGGTCTACTTTTATTCGCACAACAATTTCAAGTTCTGCGCAAATCATTTTTCACTAACTTTTCAAAAGTAAGTGGTGCTCACTCAAGCGGAAATATTTTTCGACAGTTATATCGTCATTTGCTTAAATGGATCTGTACCAATGTTAAAATGTGGAAAAATCTTCAGGATATTACAAATATATAATTTTACAGGATTTTTTCTAAGTGTAAACTTTTTTTGATACGCACTGTATAACAAGCATGCTACTGCAATGACGTTTGCTCGTTTTTAATACAGGAAATCAAACTTGAAATTGCTTCCTTCTGTCAACGTATAGCAACATTTATTTTGTCATTAAGAGCCATTACCTTCTTCATGTATTTATCAATATACTCAATTATTATTATTTTCCAACAGGTATCAAAAAAAAGAAACAAAGCAAAGTATTACGAACTAAATAGTTGAAAGCGTTTTACCATGCTCTTTCTTTCTGACTGTCTTAGATATAAGACCTTTACAGACAGGTGAAGCTGTTGTCCTGAAGAAGCTCACAGCTGTAGCTGAAAAAATACGTATTAGACAAGAGTAATTGAGTAACATGTAGGTTTCCGAAGTAATGTTGTTACAGTGAATAACACATGATAGTACTTAAGTCATATACACTCTAAAAATGAAGTGCTAATTTATCACTATACACGCTCTTTAAGAGCTAAATTAGCACTTCATTTTTTAGAGTGTACCCCTAAACATGTGATTTCAACAATATTAATAGTTTTCTCCGCCTTCTCCCTGACTGTTTAATTTATAGCTTAGGGTATTTCTGATCTACGAGTATTTGGTCTAATTCTCATATCGTCTAACAGTTAGGCTAACCCCAATTGCCGTTGGTCTACTCTTCACTTAGTCTATTAACAACTTGATTTATTTTCATTTGCTCTAATGCTCATGCAGTTGGTCTAATTGCCGCTCCGTCTATACTTACTATTTTTGTGCAAATCGTTGGTCCTTAAACAGTTCATCTAACCAGAATTAGCCAAGGGATTAAATGGCAATTAGACCACATGTTTATAGACAAACGAGTTGTAGACGAAGTAGGATTAGAATAATGAGTTTTCGCAAACTCTAGGCAGACACTTTTTACAACGCACCAATTCCTTTGCAAATGCAAGTCAAATCAAAATGTACTATACTGATAGGTTTTTGCCGACAGTTGGTGGATCTGGACAGCAGATCGTCCGAAAATTCGGGGCTGACGAAAAATACAAATATGTCATTTTTCCAGAGTCTGTTTTGATTCACTGATTTCTAACAAAGACTGTTTTGTCATTGAAGGGCTTTTGACGAAAGATTATCTGCGTTATAGAACCCATTTGCGAAGTAATTGCGAAAATGGGATGAGATAAATTGGAAAGAAGATAAATTGGTGTAGGCCAATTGGCAAGGCACATTCCACTTCACCCCTTATTCCAGTCACCCGCACCGTCCGGTGTATGGTGCTCAACTTCTCCCCATATTCGCCTAATTTTTAATGAATATTTTCATTAATATAGGGTATTTATATTGCGCACATATCCACCTTGTTAAGTGCTCAAGGTGCTCCTATTACCCGGCTAAACTAGGCGTTCACGGCGCACACAGCTTCTTGAGGAATTACTTCCTACCGGTACCCATTTACCTCACCTGGGTTGAGTGCAGCACATTATGGATAAGTTTCTTGCTGAAGGAAATTACGCCATGGCTTGGATTCGAACCCACGACCCTCATTAAAATATTCCATCAAACAACTTTGCTCTATAAATAAATTGTTTGATTTCTAATTTACCGTATTAGATGAACGATTCAAAAGAATTTTGTCCAAATATGTTTAAATATTCTCGTCAAGATCAGTAGTCGTATAGTTGATCACGCTCCCTGACTTTGGAGTTTTAACGTCCTCAAAGATGGAACACTGTATCGGAGAAACATGCACCGTATGATTATGTCTTTAGAGACCTAAAGATTGGAGAAACTTTCGCAGAAGCAATGTCTGGACCCGTGACATATAGCTTAGAAATTAATCGTACCCAATAATCAAGGCACAATACACATTTTTACGATTGTTCATAAGCGATAACCAATGCAATTAATCGCAGAAGTCAGCCCCACGTTCACTAAGCTTTCTCAGTTACGAAGCCCAGGTCAAACCTACCAATGACTGCCAGGTGAAGCGTTGTGGGTGCTAACGCAGACGTCAATATTTGAGCGATAAGAGATATCAACGAAAAATGAACGAGCCAGTACTCGGAAAAGCATCGAAGTAGTGGCCTCACTGTAACCGTTGCAACTATGAAGATAATTTTTATAAAAGCAAACAGAATGAAAATAAGGGTTAATCAAAATAAGGATGAAATAAAGCTGATATCCAAATCTGTACCGAAACGAAATGGTTTAAGTTTACTCCTGTGAGCTAACTTGCTTCATCTAATATGATAATAATAATGATGATAATAATACTTATAATGATAATCATAATAATAATAATAATAATAATAATGATAATAATAATAATGATAATAATATTAATGATAATAATAATGATAAAGATAATAATAATATCAACATGCTTATATAGCGCATATACTAATAACTGCCAAATGCTTCCCTATAATATGTGTGCTGTTTGAAGAAGACAGAAAATGCAAAGAAAAAAAAAGAAATTTGCTGGCAATCGTGGCACGAACTCATTTAAAATTCTTTTTGAATAAGTATGTTTTAATTCTAGCAGAATACTGGTTGGAAGAACTATTCAGATTTCCTTCCTGGACAATCGCTACTTTGGCAAGTTTTTGCACATTGAGCCATTGAGCTAAACCCTCAACATTGTCACCTCGGCCCAATCCCATTCTTCACATGCATCATGTGTATTTCTAAACCAATCATTTCCCTATATCTCCGGAGAAATTTTAAGGCTCTTTATTGAGGGTTAGGGCCACTTAGCTTGGAAACAAATTGACTTTTTACCCTAAATCTCGTGCCCATTTCACTTCTAAATCATAACCCTTTAGAAGACTGAAAACTCTATCAAAATGACTCCAGCACTCTATCAGGCCTTTCAAACAAGTCAATTATACCAGGACAATTACCATCAGATTCTATCATAAACTAATCTACAAATTTTCTCTGGGTAAATCATAGGCCTGCATGGGATGATTGCCCTGAATGACTTGTGGCTATAATGAGTCAAGGGTGCTTACCTACTGCTGGGAAAAGGGCAACGGCAGCATAATAGTACCCTACGACATCAGGTGTCCAGCAGAATGGTCTTCCAAGGCCGTAGATGACTATGACATCGTAAACACTCTCTACGACGAACATTATGAAGCAAATAATGGTCATCAGACACCACACATTGCGTCTCCCTTTCGATGCCTTCATTCCGAACACCCCTCTGAGGTTCTTAAAACTTTTGTGGAGAACTTTCTTGAAACTGAAATACTCACGATGCGATATCGTTTCCAGAAGAATCCCTGGACATATCGTATAAAAGAGGTTTATGACTGATAGTGCTACGGGTATGGCAAAACACACCGAATAGTTATCAAGGTACCTTACAAGAATACCTGCGAAGGCCTGACCGCTACCCCATCCAACATAAACTGCAAGTGATTGTAAAACCAGTCTCTGTGTGCGCGATTTACCGCTCGTGGAGTCTGCGATGTAGGCAGTACTTACAGTGGTTGCTGCAGATGTGTCACCGGTGATTCCTAACGTTATGGCAGCAAGCAAGGTTACAAAAAGTGGTAGGTCTATTAAAGAAACAAGCAAATAGATGAGAGACGCAATGAGATGGCCAATTGCTGAAAGTATGAGAATGGGTTTCCGACCAATGAAGTCCGAAGAAGCCACCAGAACTGAAGCAGTGAGAATTGGTAAGAAGGTTGAGATGCTTGATAACCACATAATCCAAAGGGCAGTCTCGGAGTTTATCTGGACTTCCAACGGATCTGTCACGTTCTGGAGCGAACAATTGCCTCCTTGTTGAGGAAGCAAGTTGTACCCATAGTCACTGGCCAGAGTCTCTTGGATATAGAGCGTCCGCAGTGTTACCAACATCCCCTGGATCGCTAGGAGAAGAAAGTTGATAGGTTCAGTCGCTATGCATCTGGCCTTGCTGATATCCTCTGCAGCATCCATTCTGATATCAAAATAAAACCAAAGAGTAAACAGAAATTTGAAAATATATATAGATCTGTAAATTATGCCCCAAACATCTCTTGTGATTGTTTATTATCATAAGGCGATGTAAATTAAAAAAAAATATTTAAAAAATATTCCGTTACTCACACATCACTTTTGTAAAACAGTCATCCTTCACCTTTCTATAACAGGCAGTAACACTCGATCTGTCAACAGGCTGAACAGATATTCCAATATCGATTTATGACAAGGTATCGCTATCGGGTCTATTTTATAAGGAACGAGTTATACGTAGCACTTGGTAACGGGAAGGATATGTTGAAGGAAAAGGTGGTTATAGATGACTGGACATAAGTGACCAGATCGCACTGACCAGGCCATGTTTCCCTTTATACGAACCAATCAATTTCCTTTTGGCAGCTGGTGGGTGTTTTATAAAGCTGTCTGTAAGATACGAATGACTACGCACGACTGGTCATCCTTTCTTATATGATATCCATATAGTAATGGATTAATGAACTAAGAACATGTACCAGTTATGCATGAAGTCGTGAATAATGTATTCATGTTCATTGTTGATTTTTACTCTAATCAAGTGATTTTTATGACATTCAAGAAAATAAATGTTTAGTTGAATTGAATAAAAATTGGCAAGAAGTTTTCTTGTTTTTCACTATTCGTGTAGAGTTAATATAGAATGGAGCTATAACACTGTATAATGATAACAAAGCATTCATATCATGCGAAATTATAATAATTCAACTTACTTGTTCATGGGATTCGTCACTTGAAACACCAAATAATTATAGACGGGTATTTCTTCTCCTCAACCCTGACAGTCATGTGTCAAGTCTTCGTTCTGTCCGCTAAAGACTCGCCGCATGTTTGATGCGGATGATAATACGCGCGCATGCAGAACCCAATCCTAATCCCAGACACAAATAAATCAAACACGACTTGCGAAGCCCCCATGAATCGACCAATCACCAATCATGTATATAGAGAAGGATGTCAGTCACGAGATTCATAGACAGTTATTATCCGACTTTGGTCTTTCATAGTTTCAAGTCTTATCTTTCCCCATTCTGCAGACAATACTGGCTAGCTCATAATAATATTTACTGAGCAAAACGCTGAAAATTTCTTCAAAAGTAAATAAATAAATAAATAACTATATTCATTAAATTCTAAAATTTTGCAATATATATTTTTAAAGCAAATGCATGCCGTCAAGAATATTCATTAGGAGGGCTGTTGATCTATGTCCCCACTTAGTCATTACTTACTATTTCATACTGTAAAAAAATGCGTGCATGACAATTTTTCTTTTTTAACAAGTGCACACCTAGTTACCAATAATGTATAGAGAGTTTTCATTTATTTGAAAGCAGGATAAAAGAGCATTGTAGATTAAAAGCCTTGCTCATGGGCATATGCCATATAAGAAATACAGGTTCAAAATTGAATCCCGAAAGGTTGATGCAAAATTAGCACCCTATGGGTTCAAAAATTGAACCCCTGATTCGAGGTTCAAAAATTCAACCCTGCGGTTGGGGTTCATTTTTGCACCCTGCGGGTTCAATACTGCACCCCTAAATTTTAAATTGAACCCCTAGGGGTGCAGTTTTGAACCCGCAGGGTGCAAAAATGAACCCCGACTGCAGGGTTCAATTTTTGAACCCATAGGGTGCTGATTTCGCATCAAACAATTTTAAACCTTTATTTCTTAGTGTGTAGGTGCCGCGGCCGGGGATCGATCCCCGGACATTTACGTATATCCGTATATCCAGACCACTCGGCAATTGTGGCATTGAACGATTGCCCGTTAAATCGGTTGTCAGTCCAAGTTTTGTCATACTTGGTGGACAAATATGAATGAATATAAAAAAAATAAGTGGAGATATGACATCATCAGCTTGCTCATTGCATAATCATAATAAATCACACTAAATCAAATCACTTTATTGCTAGTCTTCTTTGTTTCTTAAATCAATCGTATAATCACAGATTTATAGATTCTGCAGTCTTCATGGCCGCTGTGGCGTGATGAGCCAAAAAAAATGGGGGGGGGGGCTAGACATTCCTTTTCCCGTAATTTGACTTACATGAACTTGGTTAACCGATGTATCCAATATTCCATTTGATTTAGATCAATATGATTTCGTTTCCAATTATAGGAAAGATAGACATGGCAAGGGTGTTGCGTTATATGTTTCACATGTTCAATTACGAAATTCATAATTATTGATTTCTGTTTGTTTCTGTTTCTGTTTGTGGTAACTCCCGCAGGAACTCGACATGACAGCACTTTGCTGGTAAACGCCAAGCTGGTATATAACCAAATACCTATGAAACATTTTACGTCTAGGTAATCAGTCATAGTGGCTGACGTTATAGACGACAGATATCACTCTCGGGCCTTTTTATCAAAGTGGAGACAATGGCAAAGTTGGGATTCGAACTCACAACCTTGCGATTATGAGTCCAATGCTCTAACCACTGGACCACACGACCCGTGTGGTCATGATTTCGTCATGAATCTTGCATTCAATGCAAGATTCATGACGAAATCAATAATTATGAATGAATATGTAGAGTCACTTTTAATCGAAAGCAATGTCCCAAATAAAAAATAATAATTTTAGGTGTTATATGGACCACCAAATTCAAACCATAATGATTTTTTTTTATACTTTACCTTGCACGACTGGGTGTTTCGTAAGAGTTTGCTGACTGGTCGCCTAATTATAAATCATGTTACAATTAGTTTCTGCATATTTTCAATAGTAAATTGGATAAGCATATTCTAAAAGTAGAAGATAGACAAACTAACCATTAAAAAAATCACCCGGAATTCCTTGGATATCTTAAGCACTTTTGCGTTCAATAAAAAGAAAAAAATAACTTATATCTGTATATCATAACTAAAAACTTGAAGGTGCTCTAAACAGGCAAAAACTAAATACACCACATAATACTGTAGCCGAACCGACTTTCTTTCCTGGCGAACTGGTTCGTTTCGGCCGCATATAGGGGAAGGCGGGGTAAGTTGTGACAGTTTTTGCTTTTTGCATGTTAGAATTGATATGATTAATAATCTTGTCGAAATAAGTACCTTGCCTTGAAATTTAATTCTTCTGAAATATTTTCCACCTATATATAACTTTCTATCACCACACTGAAAGTCATCGTGACCTTTGAAAAAAACGATGTCAAATGGCTCAACTTGCCCCATATATGGGGTAAGTTGAGCCACAAAAACTATGTAGGCCTACAACCAGTTGCATGTGTAAAATCCGTTTTTTTCACTTCTGACTCTTTGCTCCTCAGTAACTTGGATTATTTCTTATGGAATCGAACAACCATGGTTGAAGAACCGTGCGTGATTTTCTCGTAATGGTAAGAAGACCATACACAGTATGCTTCTCACTCAATAAATCTCTTCTATCCAGTATAGCTCTTGCTATTCATTTCCAATATGTCAGTCATTTCTGTTTCTCCTGTACTTCGCCCATACCAGTATTTTCCGTAATTTCAGTACTCTCAGCCATTTTTTCAGTATTTTCAGTACTCTCAGCCATTTTTTCAGTATTTTCAGTACTCTCAGCCATTTTTTTCAGTATTTTTAGTAATTTACGTATCTCAATAATTTCAGTATTTTCCGTATATCAGTTTAATCTGTATTTTCCGTATCTCGGTACTTGAAGCATGTGTTTAGTATTCTAAATTCTTCTCATCAGTTCTTCCAACACTTCGTACTTCTGATTTATTTCCGATTCTTGATAGGTCTAAACTCCGTAACGACAATCAGAACACAGAACACTTAAGTTCTTATTACTTTGATTGATGCTGAGAAAATTATGCTCATCTCGTCTCTTGTAGTGAGCACGAAGCCCGTCTACGTCTAAAAATAATGGAGGCCGCTTGTTAGCCAGAAAACTTGGGACTTATTTTAAAAACCGTTAAACTCATAAAATAAATCTATCGAGAGACGGTGATGGTTAATGGCACTTTGTATTATACCCAAACAGCTAGTAAGAATCAAAAATACATTTTAAGACAATCATGCAGTTGTAAACACCTCTATTTCTCAGCAAATAGTGTTGAATAACATTTAAAAGAAAAGCTACGTAATCGATTACACACGATTACTGAATTTCCCTATGCAACTATATACATGGATTAAAAATTATTCTACGCTCTTCACCGTTTAGAAACCATGCTGAACATTAAATAAACCTTTCATTTTGTTATAATACTCTAATTGAGACAATACATTTGACGAAGAAAAGATAGTTCACAGATCAAATAATTCTATATAAGCGCGACATTCAAAATACATGGAAAGTTCTTAAACAGAAATTACAGAAACTCCAATGAAACTACTGATGCAAAATAATACCATATAATTAATTTCTTTAATTTATGAGCCTTTTTTCAAAGACACTCTACCCCACTCCAGCAGCACATCAGTGACCACTGGTGATGAATTTATTGTAGTGAGCAAAGAAATATTTATAACTAATTCTTTATATAAATGCCAATGAGCGAAGCGGGCCAGCAAAATAAATATGAAACAAATAATTAAAGCTTTCGTAGACTTTGTACGTATAAATGATATTATAATACCATAACCTGCATAACGAACTCTGGTTGGTACATTGAAATATGTATTTCAAAAACAAGTTTAGAAACACGTTTCTAACTATGATTGAAATATTTATTCGATTTCGAACAATTCTCCCACCCAAGTAGTACGCCAGTGTTATCCATAATTAAAATTTAATGAATATCTTGAGCACTGATCTGTGGTTTCTATGGGTTTGTTTGGATATCCATTGTCTGCTCGATCATATTCCGGAGTTTGTATACAAAATAAAAATGACGATTATGTCGCAAAATTACAATGAAGCTTCATAATAGATCCTTACATCCAGGATGTCCTGCGAAAAGATCAGAATGTCCTTTTTTCCTGCCTCACGCAGCGGAATAACTTTTGCAGGAATCGTGTTATTTTCACTGAGGAGATAAAAAGGGGTGGGGGGGGGGGGGAGACCGGAGTGTCAATATTGATAGCAGAAATCGGAATATCAAAGCGGACATTTCTTGAATGATTTCTGTATGTTTTTCATCTTTTGAATATCATAGCCTGTGAGATACTTTGGAAAAATGTGTTTGACAATGCAATAACATCTTTTGAATATCATAGCCTGTGAGATACTTTGGAAAAATGTGTTTGACAATGCAATAACATTGCTATATACCGAGACGCTTTCCAACCCTCCACCCACTTTACATAACCGATAAACATGATAAATGAATCTACAAAATTAGAAACAAAAATTATGTTGAACATGTTCGAAGTCTGTTACTGCAACTATGGGAATATGATTATGAACTTCATCAATTTTGATCATGTCAACTTCTAGTTGAATAAGCCTATTATCTTTTCTCCATTATGAAATTTCTATGCTATGTACAGGTAATTACAATTATTCAAATCTTAAAAATCTGACTCTGACGATTATTTTCACCTGTATTGATGGTGAAAAAAATGTTAAACATGTATATGAGTGGCGAAATCATGAGACTTTTAATCCCTGGGGGAGGCCCTCTCCCATAGGCAGCTATACAAAATTAGAAATTGGGGAGAAGGGGGGGGGGCGACCCCACCACCTATGGCAACTTGCACATGTAACTTGAAGTTATCGGTTTTAATTTCCATTCAGTGATTTTATATCTATCACGTCAACAGTGATCTGATAATCTTGTTTTATTAATTATAAGCTACTTAATTTTTTTTATTAATAATCATTTCTTTGAACTGTTGAAAGTAAAATAACTTTTGTTAGAGACTTGACAAAAAATGAAATATAAATTTACCAGAATATGGCCGGATCCTCTTCAGTTTGTATTTTGGATGCACCATTGCGTAATACACCGGGATGGCAACGAAAGCGAGGATGAGTGCGATGCAGTTCCTAAGGGGGTTGGCATATAACGACATCGAAGCAATGAACAAGAGTGCCGCCATGTAAACGAATGCGATCACAAGCGGGACCTGTGTAGCAATCACGATAAGGAGTGGGATATCATTGAAATAGTAAAGATTGGAGATATATCATGTTCAATAAAAACACAGCATAAATGATTATGTTGACGCTTCTTAATCGAGAGATGTACGTATATTTCACAACTCACTTATTAAAACAATCATGCTCTAAGATTCTTACTTTATAGGGTCGGGGCATGTCAGGGTACTTCCATCGATAGTAAGGCACGATAGCGATAGTGACCGTTTCAAACACGACATCTATAAACCCAAGGTATTCGACCAGGACAATGATATCGTCTTCGACGAGGAAGATGAGTGCGATCACACAAGATACTACAGCAGGAAGAGGCGTGTTACGTGAGATGGACACCATGGATAAGATCTCGGGGAGATGACCTTCTCGGGCCGATGAAAACCTTGTCCTGATAAAGAAAATAGAAAAAAAAATTATACAACATACTAAGCATTAAAAAGCACAACGTCCCCCCCCCAATCTGATATTGGTACATTTTAGCAAGGAGCTTGAAGCTCCTTGATTTTAGCTATTTATTTATAACTGCTATGCACAAATCGGATAAAATTACATCATTCCAATTTCCCTAATAAGGTGTTTACCTTTTTGCTCAATCACTGTTATTTTCGTTTTTTTTTTACTCAGTGATGCACAGAATTGCTCAACCACTACTATTTTCGCATTTTTATTTAAATTCAGTAATGCACAGAATATTGGAACAATGACCAGACACCCCACCCATTCAGTAGTGGAACCAGGCGGGGCGCAAGAGACACATGCACGCCCCTCTATAAGTAGATAATTTGCCATTCATCATACTACATCAATATAACTCAATTAGACAAGGGTTTGGGGGTTTTCATTCATTTTTTTCGAAAAAAATATATGCTTTTATATAGAGCCAGAGTAGTATAGTGTGCATTATTGGATTGACTATAATTCCGACGGCTTGTCTGTTCCAATTGAGGCAAAATTAGATTAAGATTAACCAAGGGAGTATTTAACGTTCTTCTTTTCATGAAATTTAATTTTTGTACGATTGCTTTGAATTATCATTATTTTTATCATTTGTGTGTGTCGTTACTGCTTAGAATCTTTTCCTCAGTCGATGATCTTTCACATCCCACAACATGAAATTTAACAAAGTCTAAATAAACTCAAATCGTTCGTGCGCCATCTATCGTTATATGAAATCGCAAACGGTGGACGGGGAGGGATATGAATGCGAGTAAGAGGTATCCCCCTCTTTACCAAGGGAAAAAACGGATAAGAATTGCTTATAATTGACGCCCCATTCAAGGTTAGCAAAATGTGTACTTTTTATATGGTTGAATAACCTTTCTTCTCCTTAAGCCATAATTTGTGTTTTTATGACCCCCTCTGATATAAATGAATACTGTATCATAATGATTTGTATTGTTCTTATTTACAGTGGAAATGAATTTGAAATTTAATGTAGTTTATTTATTGATTCTATTTTTAATTTTCAAATTTTACAGGAGTAAAATGTCGACTCTGTTTTGGAATTGATTGCCGTTTATCCTATTGAATTCTCGAATAGAGGATCGTCGACCAATTTTACTTCAATCAATGGCTGACCGTTTTTTTTTTGTCGACAAGAACAAAATTTTAGGGGTGAATATGACCCTCATCCCCAGGGTGGAGGCCCTGATTGCCGACAAATATCGGTACCGATTACCGATGTCTGGCAACATAATGAGCTTTGAAAGCATTCTTCATTTCCCTTAAATAGGGACGCACCATTGGATATTCAGGGGGAGGGGCTGGAAAATTTTCAACAACCCCCCGCAAAAAATGGGTTGCTATACGAGCAAAAAAAAAGAAAAGTCGATTCAACATCAGAGTAAAAAAAAACTTGGTCCACTGACAAAATTCTGAATGAGGCAAAAAAAAAACTTGTCTCAATGGACTGAGAAAGAAAAAAAATTACTAAAGAAGGGGGGGGGGTATTGCAACAACCCAAATTTCCAGCCCCCCCCCCTGGGTATTTAATGGTGCGCGTAACCTAGTCACATTTTCTTTCGTCACACCCAGAAGCATTCCCCCCCCCCCCCATCCTGAAGCGACGGCCCTCCCCATTCCTCCAAAAGCAGCCCTTGATTTTACCTTGATGATTTATAAATGCCGGTGTTGGTGCTGCCCAATGAAGACATCGCAACAAAAACCCAGATCATCCAAGACCATCTGATTCCAAGGGAGTGGATGCTGTAATCCTGAAACGAAATGGGGGAAGGTTTGTCGTTAAAGTGAACATTTATTTCGAAAGTATATGGTAGTAAGGCATCGCAAGATAAATAGTTCAGAAGTTGTTGATTTCAGTAACTTCGGATGCGAAAATAGAGGGTAAACAGGTTGCAGAAAAAATAGTGTCCAAATCAATGAGTTTGCCTCTTTGTAGTTCTTTATTGTATCTATCGACCTTGACATCGAGGTCAAATATGTGGACTTGTCCTTGGCTTTAGACTGTCATTAACATTGACATTGTCCTTGATCTTAAATTGGCCTTGTCACATTGCCTGAGCTTGAGTATTGTCGAGTAACATGACTGTTTCCATTTGAGCTTGTGCAATTTAGTTTTAAAGGGAAGTAATGGCTATCGTCTAACTCGTGATTCACCCCCCAAAAAAAAAAAAAACATGCATAAATTAAAGAAAAAAATCATGAAGAAGAAACAAAACATAAAACGGAGAGAGGAGAACAAAATGAAAGACTAAAACGAAGAAATGGAAAATACTTAATTAAAAGGGACAGCGACAGTATTCTGATAGGGGACAGTTATATAAGTGACGTCATTTAGTAGAATAGTACCGAAACTTATTTGTTTTTATCCGTTGCTGTTCATTTTTCCTATCCACTTCTTAAAATAATATACCGGGGACAGTGGCCACATTCTTAAAACAAAATCAAATTGACTAGACCAGTAGTCAGCTGGGTGCAACTGATATGACAATCACTGATTATCACATTTCTGACATATATTCTACTAGTAAGAAAAAACTCAGTTTTGGTAAAAATACTAGAAAATAGTTCAATATGACTAGAATAACAGTTGTAGCCCGTTGGCCCAATTAACTAGTCATTTTGTTACTGATTTGTTTTAAGAGTGCTGCCCATTCTCATTTATAAAGGATAAATCTCTTACCGCTGCCACCGCATCGGATGCAAGAATCTCATTTGGCGAGAGAAGCGTTAGGTAAGCGACGTTGGTCATGAGGTACACTACCGTGATCAACGACATCGATATGACGATGCTCAGTGGAATATTCCTGGATTATGAAAAGTACAATAATAGCTGCAGATGAATTGTAGTAGGTTTTAGTGTTTACTGTTGATACTTTGTCAAAAAAATCTACTTTTGACAAGAACGCCGCTTTCATAACTAACGCTCCGACTGTGCTTTTTGTAATTAACCTCCATTTTCCCGTTGTTCTTTTCTTCCTTTACTCCTTCTTTTTGTCCCTTATTTCCCTTCTCCATTTCAATTCCTTTGCTTCTCTTTCACTCCCATTTCTGCCATTTCTTTTATATCCTCTCTCTATCCATTCTCCTTTAAGAAATACAACCCGAAACATTCATGGACATGAATGTTGCTTTACCTGGATACGCAGTTTACTGCCAGGATGAAAAACAACAAATTTATCGCGTTGCTTCTCCGAAAGTGCAATTTCAAGAATTGTTTTCATTCAATTCACTTCAATTTAATTCAAAATTATTTTACTTTTTCAAAGATGAACAATTCCATATTATAAAATACAAAGTAATGAGTGGGAATATGACATCATCAGCTTGTTAATTACATATTCATGAAGAAATACATGTACATAATTGTTTCGACGAAATCTTTAAAAATTCGAGGTTGATGAAATTTTCAGTATTGTAATTTTCTGATTGTAATTTATCTGTGTAATCATAATATTTCAAATATTGAGTACCCTTCAATCTGAAAAACCCGTTGGACGGTGAATACTTACCGTGCAGGTCTCTTTACTTCTTCTGTGATTGTGGTGACAACACTCCTGAAAAAAGGAGAAAGTATAAAATCAATTAATGACCCCTTGCGGTAGTCACCCTCCATCTATAATTGTATATAATATATGAGGTGAGGTGACAATGACGATGGTCAAATGATGACGGTCACGTTGTGGGGATAATAATAGTGGTGATGATTTTTCTTATCATTATCTGATGGTGATGGGTATCAACTAGAAAATGACTATGGGCCTAATCGATAAGGTTGGTAACTAATCTACTACCGTGACTAATCCTACTACCGTGACTAACCTACTACCGTGACTCATCCTACTACCGTGACGAACCTACCACTGTGACTAACCTCCTAATATCGTAATTAATCTACTACCGTGACTTATCTACTACAGTGACCAATCCTACTACCGTGACTAATCTACTGCCTTGACTAATCCTACTACCGTGACTAATCCTACTACCTTGTAATCATATACTACCGTGACAAACCTACTACTGTGACTAACTACTACCGTCATTAATCTACTACCGTGACTAACCTACTACCATGACTCATCTTACTACCGTGACTAACCTATTACCGTGACTAACTACTACCGTCATTAATCTACTACCGTGACTAACCTACTACCATGACTCATCCTACTACCGTGACTAACCTACTACTATGATTCATCCTACTACCGTAACTAACCTACTACCGTGACTAACCTACTACCGTACCTAATCTACTACCGTGACTAATCCTACTACTACTACATCTGCTTCTGTACTTTGATAAATATGCCTGCATCATCAATTATTCAACAACAAAACGCTTAAACTGACGAGAGGGTGGAAGAGCGTATGAATCAACATTGATATTTTTACTATAAAGCAACTGTAGCTATAGAGTGCACAATAAAAAATTCACGTTTAGTCCATCTAACATAATTGTATTTTAATTGCAAGACATTTCAAAGCCAAGGGATGCGTTTGAACTATTTGTAGGCTTAAGATAAGATTTTCCCAAAGCTCGACCCCAAATTCATGCTTGGTAAATATCTCACCGTATATTAAATATTTGATCTCATGATGGCTAACCACTAGCGTATAACGGGGGTAGACTGCCCCCTGACGAGTCACAACTCATGCAGGGGACGTATCCCTGTCCCCCCCCCCGTGATGAGTCACAACTGATCCAGGGGACTCCCCCCCCCCCCTTGAGAAGCAAAATTAATAATTTGTAATGTGAAAATGTAATGAAAACAGACTTGTGCCCCCTCTTTTGAACCTGGACATTTTTTTTTGCTTGTCAATTTTTTTTCTGGTAAGAATTCCTAGATTTTTGGTTGAAGACCTTTTTTGCCTCCAAAAAAATTGCCCCCCTTTTGGAAAATCCTAGGTACGCCTGTGTGGCTGGCTTTAATGCAATGATTCAAACCGAAAAAAATCAATAGAATTCAATAGGGAGGTTTAGTAGAGCCGAATATGTTAGCTCTTTGTCAATCATTCTCATATTTCTCCTGATTATTCCATTCTAACCCTTTGAAGCAATTCAACTATATAAAACATAACAAAGAAAGGCACAGGAAGGAGATCTGGATATATCTATTGTAAACTGACATGCTAAAGTTATAGAAAAATATACCGTGGTGCTCAAAAGGAAGTGAACCCTACAAGAAAATGAAGATATTTAGCCGAGTGTTCAAATTCTGTCATGCTTTATATATTTAATTGTGAAGTCAGGTGATAAATATGACCATTAATAAAGTTTGTTTCTCTTGCCTCGTCGAACATTGTTGTCTACATTCAACACTCAAAACGAAGGAGTGAATTCGTGGTGGGGTTCATTAACTTCTTTTATCACGATTGTACCTTTCAATCCGTAGTAGTTCCATGGTATCATATTATCGTTATAATTATGTAGGTAGTGGCATAATGAGTCAAAATCTTTGAGGGTTTCAGGCGTACAGGGAAAATGTTCTTAATACTCGCGGGAATAGGAAGCAAGTCGATATTTGTCGAGATGTGATAAGAAAAAATGCGATAAAAATGTGAAATAAACGACAAGTGCCTTTTAAAAAATTCTATGTATAGAAGAAAAAAAGATGTGTGACATTAATGTTGTCATGGATATATCATTCCGATAAAGGCTCGCTTAAAGGGCGATAAGAGATATTGATGACCTCAACTAAGTCGATTTATAGACGTATTATTGTTGAATCAAATA